>NW_001865039.1:3035067-3036493 GCF_000002865.3 Monosiga brevicollis MX1 | reverse complement strand
ATTCGACGTACACGTGTGAAGCTACGGCTTCTGCCTGCATTGTTTATAGCCTGCTGAGCCTGCTGTGCCGACTGCGCCAGTTGCGCAGTGTACTGGAGTTGAGCAGCCCAGGTCATGTATTGTGCCAGGAGGTGTGCATTGTACTGGTCAGCCTGCGGGGTAATAAGCTGTGCCAAGTGCTGCGCAGCTGCAAGTTCAGCTCCAGGTGATGCGCCGACCCCGGCGCCTGATGTCAAGCCACCTGATGCGGAGGTGCTCGACGGGCCACAAGCCGTTTCAGCGCTCTCGGCAGCTGGAACCGAGGAGGCTGTCGCTGACGGTGCTGAGACCACTGGTGTTGCTGATACTGCTGTCCCCGTCGTGCCATCCACACCCGAGACAACCTGAGCGATGGTTGTCTTTTGAATGTGCAGCTGCCGATTGGCACGACATGCCTCCGCGTGCGAGACCGGCGTACGTGGCACGGGCATGGGTTGCTGCGGCGACTCGCCATTGCGTCGCAATCTTGCATCAGCAATCCTGGAACAAGTGTCCTGGAATTGCTGCATTGCCATCTCATACTCCTGTTGATCTATGCCCAAATTTACGTCCTTGACTTGATCTATTGCAAAGTAATGTGCACCGAGCGGGAGAAAAACATGGTTCATACGATGCGTGAGCCACCGAACAGACCGGCGAGGATGACGTTTTTTTAAGCGGCGCAAATACAAAATGTGAAGCTTGTCTGTAAATCCCGATGTTGTGCAGCGCTTCAATTCACCTGCGTACAGCTAGGATTACAAAGGGCAGGGCAGTACGCGCGTTGAGATGATGAGGGGCCACGAGAAATTACAGACCTGTTGTAGCTCCAAGAGTTGGCTGCATAGGGTGGAAAAGCTCCAGGGGCACGGGCATGGTGACATCCCAGGGTGGAAGACGTGCTGGGTCCGGTTGATCCTTGAATAACCTGCGATAAATTTCGTTGCGTCGTGCGCTGAGAGCAACGTAGTGATGGCCCTCATTCGTGTACAGGCCTGCTTCGATACCAGCATCATAGGCGATACGAAAAAGGACAGCGGCGAGTGCCCCGGCTGCACTTGGATCACGTGTGCCAATGGGAATAATAATAATAAATTAGGTGTTTGAACCTCAGAGCTGAAAGCAAAGCTGTGCAACCCCGACATCAACATCACAACGGCACGCAAAACAACACAAGAGAACAAGCTACATTTATCGGCTTCTATCATGCCAAGAAGTACAAGCGCGAAGAATCCTGCACATAGAAACAAAAATCGTACAAAACGACCAAGTATAACCAGAGATCAAACACAAGACACCCAAAAGGGCAGTCACACATCACAAGTATAAGCCATCACAGCACAAACACAATGAACACCACGGCACGCTCACATCCAACGAGACACAACGTCGGATGAGGAAAACAACC
>NW_001865039.1:3013022-3015609 GCF_000002865.3 Monosiga brevicollis MX1 | reverse complement strand
GCGGCGATGACGACAACCGGTGGGTTCGCCTCCTCCTTTGTGGATCTGCTTGGTCAGCTCGCNCGCTGCGCCGAGGCCCGTGGTGTGTACCAGCCGGGGCTGGACGAGGCCTTTGTTCCTCGGTGGAAGGGTCGCTTTGCGGCGCTGGTCCATCAGATGAACGCTGACCACATCCAGCGCCACTTTGGCGGTGTCTGCCTGCGCTCGTCGTAGGTAGGCACCGTCCCGGGGGTCCCTCTGTGGGGATCCCTGTGTGCACCCGTCACTCCCTAGGTGGTTCTCGTTGTGTCTGTTGATGGCTTGACTTGTATTTTTGTTTTAATTTTGCTTTAATTTTTGCTGTATTTTGTGGTATTTTTGCTGAATTTTTGTAAAGTCCTTTGTATGATGCCTTTGTCTTCTGTGGTCGGTTGTTTTCCTCAATCCGACGTTGTGTCTCGTTGGATGTGAGCGTGCCGTGGTGTTCATTGTGTTTGTGCTGTGATGGCTTATACTTGTGATGTGTGACTGCCCTTTTGGGTGTCTTGTGTTTGATCTCTGGTTATACTTGGTCGTTTTGTACGATTTTTGTTTCTATGTGCAGGATTCTTCGCGCTTGTACTTCTTGGCATGATAAAAGCCAGCGAATGTAACTTGTTCTCTTGTGTTGTTTTGCGTGCCGAATGTAACTTGTTCTCTTGTGTTGTTTTGCGTGCCCTTGTGATGTTGATGTCGGGGTTGCACAGCTTTGCTTTCAGCTCTGAGGTTCAAACACCTAATTTATTATTATCTGCTCGGGCCTGATCTGCTTGGGCCTGATCTGCTTGGGCCTGATCTGCTTGGGCCTGATCGCCTTGGGCCTGATCGCCTTGGGCCTGATCTGCTCGGGCCTGATCTGCTCGGGCCTGATGTGCTTGGGCCTGATCTGCTCGGGCCTGATCTTCTCGGGCCTGATCTGCTTAGGCCTAATCTGCTTGGGCCTGATCTGCTCGGGCGTGATCTGCTCGGGCCTGATTTGCTCGGGCCTGATCTGCTCGGGCCTGATCTGCTTGGGCCTGATCTCCTTGGACCTGATCTGCTCGGGCCTGAACTGCTTAGACCTGATCTGTTCGGGCCTGATCTGCTTGCGCCTGATCTGCTCGGGCATGTCCTTGTCGGGCCCGTCCTTGTCGGGCCTGTCCTTGTCGGGCCTGATCTGCTTAGGCCTGATCTGCTCGGGCCTGATCTGCTTGGGCCTGATCTGCTTGGGCCTGATCTGCTCGGGCCTGATCTGCTCGGGTCTGATCTGCTTGGGCCTGTTCTGCTCGGGCCTGATCTGCTCGGGCCTGATCTGCTCGGGCCTGATCTGCTCGGGCCTGATCTGCTCGGGCCTGATCTGCTTGGGCCTGATCTCCTTGGACCTGATCTGCTCGGGCCTGAACTGCTTAGACCTGATCTGTTCGGGCCTGATCTGCTTGCGCCTGAACTGCTTAGACCTGATCTGTTCGGGCCTGATCTGCTTGCGCCTGATCTGCTCGGGCATGTCCTTGTCGGGCCCGTCCTTGTCGGGCCTGTCCTTGTCGGGCCTGATCTGCTCGGGCCTGATCTGCTTGGGCCTGATCTCCTTGGACCTGATCTGCTCGGGCCTGAACTGCTTAGACCTGATCTGTTCGGGCCTGATCTGCTCGGGCCTGATCTGCTTGGGCCTGATCTCCTTGGACCTGATCTGCTCGGGCCTGAACTGCTTAGACCTGATCTGTTCGGGCCTGATCTGCTCGGGCCTGATCTGCTTGGGCCTGATCTCCTTGGACCTGATCTGCTCGGGCCTGAACTGCTTAGACCTGATCTGTTCGGGCCTGATCTGCTTGCGCCTGATCTGCTCGGGCCTGTCCTTGTCGGGCCCGTCTTGTCGGGCCTGATCTTGTCGGGCCTGATCTGCTTAGGCCTGATCTGCTCGGGCCTGATCTGCTCGGGCCTGATCTGCTTGGGCCTGATCTCCTCGGACCTGATCTGCTCGGGCCTGAACTGCTTAGACCTGATCTGTTCGGGCCTGATCTGCTTGCGCCTGATCTGCTCGGGCATGTCCTTGTCGGGCCCGTCCTTGTCGGGCCTGTCCTTGTCGGGCCTGATCTGCTTAGGCCTGATCTGCTCGGGCCTGATCTGCTTGGGCCTGATCTGCTTGGGCCTGATCTGCTCGGGCCTGATCTGCTCGGGTCTGATCTGCTTGGGCCTGTTCTGCTCGGGCCTGATCTGCTCGGGCCTGATCTGCTCGGGCCTGATCTGCTCGGGCCTGATCTGCTCGGGCCTGATCTGCTTGGGCCTGATCTCCTTGGACCTGATCTGCTCGGGCCTGAACTGCTTAGACCTGATCTGTTCGGGCCTGATCTGCTTGCGCCTGAACTGCTTAGACCTGATCTGTTCGGGCCTGATCTGCTTGCGCCTGATCTGCTCGGGCATGTCCTTGTCGGGCCCGTCCTTGTCGGGCCTGTCCTTGTCGGGCCTGATCTGCTCGGGCCTGATCTGCTTGGGCCTGATCTCCTTGGACCTGATCTGCTCGGGCCTGAACTGCTTAGACCTGATCTGTTCGGGCCTGATCTGCTCGGGCCTGATCTGCTTGGGCCTGATCTCC
>NW_001865039.1:3011659-3012972 GCF_000002865.3 Monosiga brevicollis MX1 | reverse complement strand
CTCCTGCTTCCTCCCTGTGTCTTCTGCTTGCTGTGCTCTGTTTTTGTGCTTTTAAAACGATTCAATTTCATCAAAAACCTCTCTGTTCGCTTTGCTGTAAATTGTCATACTTTTTCTTGTTTGCCTGCTTGCTTGCTTGTTCTTTTCGTTTTTCTTTGCATACGTATCCCTTCCTTGATCATCGCCACCATGCCATTTAGTGTTATGCATACTCCTGTTGACCAGCGAGTCACTCGTAGCCGTGGCGCTGTGCAAAGCGCTGCTCGCGCTGCTGCCACCAGAAACTTTGAGGCTCGCACCGACCTCACGCGCGACTTCCAGCACGAAGAAGATCATGCCGAACCCGACGCTCTCGATTGCTTGGTCAACGAGCATGAGGAAGAGGAAAGACCGAAAATGGCCGCCACCGGGTCGCACCCGGCCACGCCTTCGACAGGAGCCGCTCCCGTCGAGGCTACAGCGAGCGCTTCTCGCCATGCCGCAAGCGCCGCCGCCACATCAGCCGCCGCCGCGGGCCCTGGATCCCCCCGCAACAATGACGCCGCCGTGGCCCAGGTCCACAGGACCCTTCAAACCCTAGTGCACTCTCTAGGCTCCCAACATCAGCTCCAATCGCAGATTGCCGAGCTTGAACGCGAGATAAACGCTGCCCTTCGGCTCATCCCGGACAGGGGCCGCTCACATGGTTCGTTACGCGCGCACGAGACCCAGTCGCCTTCTCGTGACCTTGCGACCGATTTTTCTTTGCTCGCTCCCTCGCCCGCGGCGCACCCGTCTGCCCGCGATGGCGAAGTGGCTTTTGGCCTGGCCTCTAATCGCCCTCTACCCCGGCTCCCGAGAGAGCCCGTGCACGAATCGCTCTCTCACGACTCTCGTTATCGTCATGGCTATTTGAGCTCTCCCGCACATGACGATAGAGCCACCACGCCCAGGCGCTCTCCCATGGAAGCAGTGGATGCATCCCAATTTGGTGTTGCCTTTGGCACCAATGCGCCACCACGGGCCGGCTCTCGGACTCAACCACCCCACCACGTTTGGCACCGAGCCTACCAAACCTCAACCAAGTGGGAGTCCTATCGCGGTGACAGCAAGAAAGGTCTCGACTGCCTCAAAGAAAACGTCAACTCGGCCCTCGTTCTTCTCCAGGCCGAGCCCTTGCTGCATATGGCCACCCTCGATCTAGAGGGCTGCACCGCCGCTGGTATCCAGGATATTTATGGCGACATTTTTTCCGACCTGGACTACCTCATCTACGTCAACGACATCATGGTTGACTGGATCTTACCGTGCTTGAGAGGTGACCTTGCCTCTCG
>NW_001865039.1:3003910-3009044 GCF_000002865.3 Monosiga brevicollis MX1 | reverse complement strand
TATTTATTCTATGTCGATGACCTCCTGATGTTTGCCAGTAACAGCCTCATCCTCGATCAGACCAATGCTCTCCTGCAGCAAAAGTTACCATGACCGACCTTGGTGAGATTGAGACTTATCTGGGCATGGAGTTTGCACGCAACGGTGATACCATGACCATCAAGCAGACAAAGTACATCGACGATATCTTGGCTACCTTTCACATGACCGATGCCAAGCCCGCGCCGATGCCATTGAGTCCAGGCATTTGCCTCGACAAGGGGAGTACCGACATTGACCCGTCGATCCCTTACCGTGAGCTCTTGGGCAAACTGATTTACCTCATGACTCACACTCGCCCTGACATTGCCACCGCTGTCAGCATGCTGGGCTCCTTTGCCAGCTGCTACACCGTAGAGCATTGGAACGCTGCCAAGCACCTGCTCCGCTATGTCAAGGGCACGAAGGACCTTGGTCTGACTTATCGGTCTGGCCAGCACCTTCGCCTCACGACCTACACTGATGCGAGCTTTGCTCAAGAAACTGGTCGTAAGTCTCGTGAAGGCTGCATTGTCTACCTCGCTGGTGGACCCGTGCAGTGGCGCTCCAAGCTGCAGACGGTCACTGCCACGTCTACTGCTGAAGCCGAGTTTATGGCTGCTTACTCTGCGGCCAGCGAGACTATGTTTGTTGATCATCTGGTTCGTGAACTCTCACACGCCGTCTTCAAGCCCGTGTTGTTCAGTGACAACCAGGCGGCGATCCACATGATTACAAACGGAGCCAATTCTCCGGGCCCCAAGCACATTGCTGTCAAGTATCGCTTTGTGCAAGAGAGGTATGAACGCAACCAGCTCGATGTCCGGTTCTGCGGGACCAAGGACATGGTTGCTGACCTTCTCACCAAGCTGCTCAATGGACCGAGCCATCGTCGTTTGTGTGACATGCTCTTCCGTTCTCAGCTTGAAGGGGAGTATTAGAGGCACAATCTGAGACGGTATACTTTACCACGTTGTGTGTCCTCTGGTACTTGATGTTGTCCCACCTTGTTGTGTAACATCTGGTTGTACCATCTTGTTGTGGCATCTGTTGGTCCCAACAGATTGCTGATATCGCTTCCACCTGTCTTCAGTGTGATAGTCCATTCTCTGTCTCCACTGTGTGTGTGTTTCCACCTGCTATAAATGGGAGCGATCTCCCTGGATCGGTACCATTTTCCTTCTTGACCTCGGTCGTTCCACTTCCCTCCTTCTTCCTTCGCCTTGCTTCAATCCATGTTCTCGTATGCACTTCGATTGGTTGGATACCTCTGTGACAATCGCCTTGTCCACACACATTACACTGTACTGGACATATACCTTTAATAATGAGTTCATGGAGGCCAAAACCCATCATGGACACGACCGCAATGGCAAAGGTCGTGTCGCTCAAGCGACGCAACTTGTCCCGACCCCGCATGGTCAAGACAGTGCTCAGGCCCAGGCAGATGAGGTCCAAGGAGTTCAGGCCCGACAAGGACAGGCCCGACAAGGACAGGCACGAACAGATCAGGCCCAAGCAGATCAGGTCCAAGGAGTTCAGGACCGACAAGGACAGGCCCGAACAGATCAGGCCCGAGCAGGTCAGGCCCGAACAGATCAGGCCCGAGCAGATCAGGCCCGAGCAGATCAGACCCAAGCAGATCAGGCCCAAGCAGATCAGGCCCAAGCAGATCAGACCCAAGCAGATCAGACCCAAGCAGATCAGGTCCAAGGAGTTCAGGCCCGAGCAGATCAGGCCCAAGCAGATCAGGCCTAAGCAGATCAGGCCCGAGCAGATTAGGCCTAAGCAGATCAGGCCCAAGCAGATCAGACCCAAGCAGATCAGGTCCAAGGAGTTCAGGCCCGACAAGGACAGGCCCGACAAGGACAGGCCCAAACAGATCAGGCCCAAGCAGATCAGGCCCGAACAGATCAGGTCTAAGCAGATTAGGCCCGAGCAGATCAGGCCCAAGCAGATCAGGCCCGAGCAGATCAGGCCCAAGCAGATCAGACCCAAGCAGATCAGGTCTAAGGCGATCAGGCCCAAGGCGATCAGGCCCAAGGCGATCAGGCCCAAGCAGATCAGGCCCAAGCAGATCAGGCCCGAGCAGATCAGGCCTAACTACATCAGGTTCACGGAGATCAGGCCCGAGCAGATCAGGCCCAAGCAGATCAGGCCCGAGCATATTAAAGGTGTATGTCCAGTACAGTGTAATGTGTGTGGACAAGGCGATTGTCACAGAGGTAGCAGCTCTATGGAGGTATTCAACCAATCGAAGTGCATACGAGAACATGGATTGAAGCAAGGCGAAGGAACAAGACAGAACAAAACAGAAGGAGGGAAGTGGAACGACTGAGGTCAAGAAGGAAAATGGTACCGATCCAGGGAGATCGCTCCCATTTATAGCAGGTGGAAACACACACACACAGTGGAGACAGAGAATGGACTATCACACTGAAGACAGGTGGAAGCGATATCAGCAATCTGTTGGGACCAACAGATGCCACAACAAGATGATACACCAAGATGGTACAGCAAGATGTTACACAACAAGGTGGGACAACATCAAGTACCAGAGGACACACAACGTGGTAAAGTATACCGTCTCAGATTGTGCCTCTAATACTCCCCTTCAAGCTGAGAACGGAAGAGCATGTCACACAAATAAAATATAAACGACGATGGCTCGGTCCATTGAGCAGCTTGGTGAGAAGGTCAGCAACCATGTCCTTGGTCCCGCAGAACCGGACATCGAGCTGGTTGCGTTCATACCTCTCTTGCACAATCCCTGCGGCGATGACGACAACCGGTGGGTTCGCCTCCTCCTTTGTGGATCTGCTTGGTCAGCTCGCCCGCTGCGCCGAGGCCCGGGGTGTGTACCAGCCGGGGCTGGATGAGGCCTTTGTTCCCCGGTGGAAGGGTCGCTTTGCGGCGCTGGTCCATCAGATGAACGCTGACCACATCCAGCGCCACTTTGGCGGTGTCTGCCTGCGCTCGTCGTAGGTAGGCACCGTCTCGGGGGTCCCTCTGTGGGGATCCCTGTGTGCACCCGTCACTCCCTAGGTGGTTCTCGTTGTGTCTGTTGATGGCTTGACTTGTATTTTTGTTTTAATTTTGCTGATTTCTGCTGTATCTGTGTGGTATTTTTGCTGAATTTTTGTAAGGTCCTTTGTATGATGTCTTTTTCTTCTGTGGCCGGTTGTTTTCCTCAATCCGACGTTGTGTCTCGTTGGATGTGAGCGTGCCGTGGTGTTCTTTGTTTTTGTGCTGTGATGGCTTGTAGTTGTGATGTGTGACTGCCTTTTTATGTGTCTTGTGTTTAAAATGGCCGTATCTCTATTAAAGGTGTATGTCCAGTACAGTGTTATGTGTGTGGACAAGGCGATTGTCACAGAGGTATCCAACCAATCGAAGTCCGTTTGTAATCATGTGGATCGCCGCCTGGTTGTCACTGAACAACACGGGCTTGAAGACGGCGTGTGAGAGTTCACGAACCAAATGATCAACAAACATAGTAAAATAAACATAGTCTCGCTGGCCGCAGAGTAAGCAGCCATAAACTCGGCTTCAGCAGTAGACGTGGCAGTGACCGTCTGCAGCTTGGAGCGCCACTGCACGGGTCCACCAGCGAGGTAGACAATGCAGCCTTCACGAGACTTACGACCAGTTTCTTGAGCAAAGCTCGCATCAGTGTAGGTCGTGAGGCGAAGGTGCTGGCCAGACCGATAAGTCAGACCAAGGTCCTTCGTGCCCTTGACATAGCGGAGCAGGTGCTTGGCAGCGTTCCAATGCTCTACGGTGTAGCAGCTGGCAAAGGAGCCCAGCATGCTGACAGCGGTGGCAATGTCAGGGCGAGTGTGAGTCATGAGGTAAATCAGTTTGCCCAAGAGCTCACGGTAAGGGATCGACGGGTCAATGTCGGTACTCCCCCTTGTCGAGGCAAATGCCTGGACTCAATGGCATCGGCGCGGGCTTGGCATCGGTCATGTGAAAGGTAGCCAAGATATCGTCGATGTACTTTGTCTGCTTGATGGTCATGGTATCACCGTTGCGTGCAAACTCCATGCCCAGATAAGTCTCAATCTCACCAAGGTCGGTCATGGTAAACTTTTGCTGCAGGAGAGCCTTGGTCTGATCGAGGATGAGGCTGTTACTGGCAAACATCAGGAGGTCATCGACATAGAATAAATAAATTAGGTGTTTGAACCTCAGAGCTGAAAGCAAAGCTGTGCAACCCCGACAACAAAATCACGACGGCACGCAAAACAACACAAGAGAACAAGCTACATTCATCGGCTTCTATCATGCCAAGAAGTACAAGCGCGAAGAATCACGCACATAGAAAAAAAACCGCAGCGGTTTTTTTTCATAGAAACAAAAATCGTACAAAACGACCAAGTAAAACCAGAGATACGGCCATTTTAACCACAAGTCACACAAAAAGGCAGTCACACAAAAAGGCAGTCACACATCACAAGTACACGCCATCACAGCACAAAAACAAAGAACACCACGGCACACTCACATCCAACGAGACACAACGTCGGATTGAGAAAACAACCGACCACAGACAAAGACATCATACAAAGGACCTTACAAAAATTCAGCAAAAATACCACACAGATACAGCAGAAATCAAAGCAAAATCAGACAAAAATACAAGTCAAGCCATCAACAGACACAACGAGAACCACCAAGGGAGTGACGGGTGCACACAGGGATCCCCACAGAGGGACCCCCGGGACGGTGCCTACCTACGACGAGCGCAGGCAGACACCGCCAAAGTGGCGCTGGATGTGGTCAGCGTTCATCTGATGGACCAGCGCCGCAAAGCGACCCTTCCATCGAGGAACAAAGGCCTCATCCAGCCCCGGCTGGTACACACCACGGGCCTCGGCGCAGCGGGCGAGCTGACCAAGCAGATCCACAAAGGAGGAGGCGAACCCACCGGTTGTCGTCATCGCCGCAGGGACGATCAGAGTTTTTCCATGGTTGAAACCGGTGTAGTAGTCGCGCTTCTCCTTTTCGGCTCGGCGAAGGGCAGCGCCCACCTTGATGCAGGCTTGCGAGGTGGTCGGGGGTTGGGCTGTGCGCACAGTCACGTCAATGCCCAGGTCGGGCAGAGCTGGGCCCA
>NW_001865039.1:2762736-3002577 GCF_000002865.3 Monosiga brevicollis MX1 | reverse complement strand
CGAAACTTGCCATTGGCCTTCTCCAGGATAGTGTAGTTGATGGAGCAAAGGGCATGTCGAATCGACTCGGGCACGGTGTTGTTGGCAATGTGGTGAAAGATCTTGTTCAAGGCAACCTGAGGACCTCCAGTGGCGGTGGTGGGGCCCTGAGGCGCGTCTCCATCAGAAGGAGCAGTCGGGTCGCTGGTAGAACCCTGGCGTGGGCCCAAGACCTGACTGAAGTGCTCCTTGATGCGGTAGATGGAGGCAAGAAGCTCACCAGACCAACCATAGGGGTCGGTGACACCCTTGGTGGCCGCCAACGCCTTGGGGAGCTCACCTTTGGTGAAGGACACGGTTGGGGAGCTCGCAGCCGTGGCTGGTGCCAGTGTAGACGTGGAGGCGGGTGTCGAAGCAATGTACGGGGTCAGCCCGGGCGGTACCAAGAGGTCGCGCACGGCCTGAACCTCAGAATTACCAATCACGGCACGAGCCTTGTCGGCATCAAATGCTTTGGCAATCTGACCTCGGTTCAGACGGTTCGTGACGTGGTTTGCCCAGGCTTCGTCCGCCAGGTCCGGGTCGCGGACGAGCGACCTGAGGCTCTGGTCGACTGCGTCGTTCGGGTGGGCCCCCGCGCCGGCGTTCAGCTGTCCTCGACGGCTCTGCTTGCGTGCGACTGCCTTGCGCATGGCGTCCACGACCCGACCTAGTTGCCCCGTAACAAGCCAACGGAGACGATCGTGAAACATATTGCGCAGGTCAATCGTAGACAGTGCGGTCGAGGGAGCAGACAACAACATGCTAGGCAAGGCCAAAATCACTACTGTTGTTTCCCTTTGCTGTGGCACCTGCGGTTGGGCACGAGTTGCCCTTTCCTATCCTCGGGATTGAGCGACTCTACAGCGATTCTAACGGTGCACCTGGTCTGGTCACTGTGAGTGCTTGCCGACCGCAGCTGCTTCAATTGACCTCAAGACCATGAAAGCTTTTGCTCCGTCCCGACGGACGTCTCTCAAACCCCTCTCAAAACGCTTCCTCAAACCTACGCACTTCCTTGCTACCCAAAACCGGCCTCCAGACGCTCTGGAGCCTGACAGTCCGGCCTTGATCTGTCTTGCCCTCCTGAAAGGTCTCTCAAAGACCTCGGTGTTGGTCAGTGAGTGAAGTGGCACCTTTAGGGATTCCTAGTGATGAGACGCATGGTGGAGGACGCTGAATGTGTGCTAAAGCCACGGGGTGTTCAAATGCGTGGGAGTTGATGCTCACACTCAGGAGCCCCCATTCACACACTATTCACCTTGAACTCAGGGTTCCCCTTTTCCAACACCTACAACGCGCGTAGATGGCCCCTTCGCCCAGTACCTTGACCGGTAGCCATGCTAAATGAGGTGTTTGAAACTTAGAGCTGGAAGCCGGTCGTAACCGAAGGCAGGAGTCAAGGTGTTAGGCTCCAGGGAGTTGGATTTGAGCGATCATCGTTTGAGACGAGGGGTGCAGGACTATGGCTCAGTCTTGCAAAACTCTTTCGAATTGTCAGCTAAAACGAGCGCGCGATGAAAGCTCGATCATTCCAAGGGTCACTGGGGGGCTGCGCCTTACTTGGTAATAATAGTAGGCGGCGGCGGCGGCGCTCGCTAGCTTGACGATGTGCAGACAGGTTACGACGGCTTAAAACAAGATCTTGTTTCATCGGACCTGAACTCCGAGTCGGAGTCTACTGCTCCGTTCTTTTTGTCAGCGAAAAAGCATTCGCCTTCTTGTTGTTACATGTTTCTTGTTGCGGCAACGAGTTTGTCCACGCGCACACAACGACGAGGAGAGAGAGAGAGCCAACATACAACAAGACAAGGCTTTTTTTTTCTTCTTTCGTTCTTTTTTTTTTAATTTTCTTGTGCGTGTGTTGTTGGGGCGGAGATTCAGCGCGACCCGGACAGTGTCGTGGGCGATCCGGTTCTTGATTGGGGTTGATTTGATCGTGTGTGCCCGGGAAACACCATTGCAGTGACCTGCTCGTTCGGCCGACCGTGTGCTCGTGGTGCTTGACCTCTTGAGGTCACCGCCAAGGCAAGCGGAATGTTACCACACTACCAGGACGATGAGGGTGAGCTCAAGGGCCATCCGCGCCGTGGCTGCTGCGCAGGTTGCCGGCATTTCATCAGGTGGGTGTTGCAGTGACAGCACACGGGATCAAGTCTTGGCTGGTGTACGGTACTCTCACTCTTCAAGGGATCAGAGTGCAACTTGCTGCGGATTGCTGTCTCCGAACCTCACAATTGGGCATGCTGTTCGAGATTTGCAGTTCAGTCTTCAGTAACGGCGAATCGCGCAGCATCTTTTTTTTCCTGATTATCAACCTTTCCTTCGCTTTTGTTGAACTCTTCTACGGCATTGCCACCAACAGCCTGGGGTTGATTTCAGATGCCTTTCATATGTTCTTTGACTGCACGGCATTGGTCGTTGGTTTGGTAGCCTCGGTCATCTCGCGCCGACCTGCCAATGAGCGCTTCTCCTTTGGGTTCGTCATTCGTCTGTGTGCGCATTGCATTGTCCGTGTCTGTCCTAAATGATCAAGTGCTTGACTTATGTCCGTATGTGTGTGTGTATGAATGTGATCCTTAAATCTTGCAGATACAAGCGAGCAGAGGTACTCGGCGGTTTTGTCAACGCACTTTTTCTTGTGTTCATCGCCATTTTCGTGCTCAAGGAGGCTGTTGAGGTGTGTTGCTTCTTGTTTGGAGTCGACGTGTGTGTTGGATCGGCGGTAGTCTTCAGAAGTTCTGAAAGGGCACATCATTGCTCAACAGCCACGTGGTTGTTGCCTGCCTGTCACCTCACTGACCTCCCATTTGCTCCTGGACCGGCTGCACGTTTTCGCATGGTCTTCTTATTAGCGATTTTTTGACCCGCCTCATGTTCACACCCACCGACTGGTGGCGGTATCCGTGGGGGGGCTAGTGGTCAATTTGATTGGCGTTGTTGCGTTTCAGCATGCCCATTCACATGGGCATGGTGATCATGGTCACAGCCACGGTAACCATGGTTTTGAAGATTTACACAATGTCTCCGGTCATGACCACGACCATGGCCATGGTCATGGCCACGGTCATGCACATGATGAGGGTCGCCATGGCCACAATCATGGTAATGGTCATGCACATAGCCACGATAGCCATGCTCATAGCCACGGCAGCCATGCTCACGGCCACGGGCATGGCCATGAATCCCAGAAGCATCGTAGCTTTGTTCTGGATGGTTGGTGCTTCTGCTTTGATTCGTGCTTACAACCTTGTGAATGGTCCTGCGTCTTCTCCTGCCCATCAGCTGTGTGTTTTATGCGATGCTCATGACGTCCCTCCCCACTGTTTCAAATCATGACCAGGGGTGCTCCTGCATGTGTTGGCTGACACCATGGGCTCGATTGGGGTCATCATTTCTTCGCTCTTGATCCACCAGTATCAGTGGATGATCGCTGATCCAATTTGCAGTATCTTCATCTCTGTCTTAATTTTTGTGAGCACATGGCCGCTGCTGCGCGACTCCTTCACAATCTTGATGCAGCGCACTCCGGCTAAACTGGATGCCGAACTCTACACGTGTTACCGACGAGTACGTGTCATCATCACACTTGATGGGCAGCTTACACCGTCACAAGCCCTTACCCAATTGGCTTGGCACACATCCCTTAGATCAATCTTGTTGATGGCGTAATTTCGTACAAGGATCCTCATTTCTGGTCCATGTCTGGGTATGAGCATTTGCACCTTGTGTCAGCGTGACCCTGGTTCCAAGCTCATGTGATTGCCTGGCATCTGTTTTGAACACACACACACACACACACACACACACACACACACACACACAGTGATTATATTGTCGGAACCATCACCATTGTGATCAAAACTAATGCTAGTGATACTCCCATCCAGTCTGCTGTGCATGATATCTTCCGAAAGGTATGACATGGCGACCCTCTTCTGACAAAACGCTCGCGATGACTCAGCGCCACTCTTCATGGTTCTTCTCATTGCACTGACTTGACAGGTGGGGGTCACCCAGATGACGGTACAGATTGAGCGCTTTTAATTAGCCGTGGGTTTCCAACTTTTTCTCGTGACTGCGATGTTAGTTTGGTTGATAAAACGAGCTGTTATTTCCACTGAGTCCTTGACAGCATGCCCGTGACCGGAAATTAGTCGATCAAAGACGGATGCGTAATTTTCGATTCTTGCCAGTTTTTGCATCAATTTGGCTTGCGGCCACACGTGCACCATGCGCTCGAGCATGCCAATGCCCTGACATTTATGTACAGGCCTTGCACGCAAGCTTGCAGGGTGACTGTGCGGCGTCCAGGTTGCAGATGCAGGGTTGAGGTGCGAAACGGCAGGGTTGGGATCAGCATGCAAATACACGACATGGCACGCAATGCTCCAACGCCAGGTCAAAAAGAGGCGCACAACATTCTTTATTCTTTCTTCGGAACAATGAGTAGACGGTCTCAGACGACCACACGGAGAGACGCCCCAACACGGAGGGGGAAGCACCACATGAAGACACACAGGATCAACAAGGGATCGATGGGTCGAGGCCGAAAGCGAGCCTCATCGGGCGTTTGGGCCTGCAACGCTGACAACAAGCACTCGAGCTGATTGTGAACCGAGGCAGATATGGCGATTAAAAATCTTGAAACGCATCCAAGTCCAAATCGACGGGATCGATACCATCTGGACCAGCGGCGATGTCATCCTCAGGATATTGGTCATAGTTGCGAGTATCGAAGTCGCTTGAGAGCGTGGGAGTGTAAGGTGCTGGCACTCGGCGCAAGAAGATGTCTGACCAAACGATGGGCTCAAACCAAGCTTGCTCCTATAACATTTGAGGCCCAGGCAATTGAAAGCACTCATGAGGTATGAAGAATGGGCCTGCAATATTGTTCAAATCAACATGCATGGCTGCAGCTAGACAAGATCCCAGTCTAGTCAAGTCCACTTGAAAACACCAGGAAAGCAAAGAAAAAAGACAAAAAAGAAAAAAAAGAAGAAAGCCAGACCTTGCTCAAAACGTAAAAAAAACAAACAGCAGCAAAAAGCAAAAAACAAAACAAAAACGTATCAAATCAGTAACAAGGAGCAGCACTGACCTTGATTTCAGTCACTCCTCGTCGCAAGCAGCCAATGCGTTTGGTAATATCAGGCTGCAGTAGGTTGCTCAGGAGGGTGATGAGGTCCTGAGAGAAGTGGGATGGCCAGCGCACCTGTAGATTGGTGAGATGGGATTGGGTGAGGGATGTGGTAGGACAGTTCGCACGGGCGGAGAACATTGTGAGCATCGAGGTCGAGGGTGTGACCAAAGTACCTGGCCTTTTAGGATTTTGCGGTAGATCTCCATGGGTGTTTCCGCATAAAATGGCGGATAGCCCTAAACAGAGCCAAAGGCGAAGGACAAGTGAGACAGACGACTTGGACCGAGGAAGACCTGCTCGATCCTGAACCTATTGCTCTTGTAAAAGGTACAAGCAACGGTACTAGCTGCATTGGAGGGTTCACGGCTTACGGCTGTCATTTCGTAAATGAGGACACCAAGGGCCCAAAAGTCGACTGCCTTGGTGTAGCCCCGCATGTGCAGGATTTCAGGAGCCAGATACTCTGGGGTCCCGCACTATCAGACACAGGCAAGGGGTATGTGAGTATGTTAGCGCATCAGAGGAGGATGTTGGACGTTTTGTGCACAAAGCAAAAGAGATCCAGGAGCATAACTAACCATGGTCCAAGTTTTATCAAGCACACGCTTGGCAAAACCAAAGTCGCACAGCTTCAGGTAACCCTCGGCCGTGAACAACAAATTTTCGGGTTTCAAGTCTCTGCAAACCCAATAACATATGAGTGACCAGCGATTCCTTTTCTTGGCGTTTAAAAAACAAAAAAAACAAAACAAAAAAAAGGCAAAAAGAGCAGAACGGAGGATTGAGGACGGGGCATGGCTTGCGGACCTGTACATGATCTGCAGGCCATGCAAAAACTCAAAGGCGAGCACAATTTGGCTGGCGTAGAAGAGGGACTGCGGCTCAGCGTAACGCACTTGGTGCCGCAGATGGTTGAAGAGTTCACCACCTGGCACATACTGTTGGCAACACGAACATGTAGCCCAGTCAAGGCGAGGAGTGTAGATGCTTTTGAAGCATGTACGCTGCCCAAGATTTGAACAGACATGTTGTTGAACAAGAAGAACCAGTTCAAAACATACCTCAAGGGCCATGTACAAGTTGACGGGATTTTGAAAGGAGGCATGGAGACGAGCAATAAAAGGAAAGTCAGGGAGGCCTTGAAGAATATTTTTCTCGTTGACAGTGTGCTCCACTGACGGGTGCAGGTGGGGGCGGGACGTAGAAAAACCAGCCAACCAGCGGTGAGTCTCAGCAGGATCAAGACGCATAAGGAACAACAACATGCAACAGGGCCTTGGGGGCGGGCAGAGAACCGATACCTTGCTTCATTTGAATGACTGTGGCCTTGGCAAGGATTTTGAGGGCCACAGGAGTGTTTCGCGCGCCATATTTGCAGAGCAGGACGCGGCCAAATGAGCCAGTACCCACTGTCTTTATTTGTTCAAAGTCTTGCACGGACGCCGATCGACGCTATGGGTGAGTTGGGTGCAACATAAACATGAGGCAACAATAAAGGACGGGGAAGTGCTGATTTACGGATCAAAAGCGCGTGGGCCGAGCCCGTGCAAACTCCCCAACGAGGGCAAGGCCATCCCAAGACGATGCTTCAAGAGTCCCAGCTGATCCCCCCACGCCTTGAGTGATACCTGAGCCGGGTTGCAGTAGGCGTTGTCGAATTGACGCTGCCAGTCTTGCAACAGAGTTTGGCCTATCCAGACCGATGAATGAGAGCACACAAGGCAAATGATGGGCTGATGAGTGAGCATATATGAAGGGTTGCGGATTAGGTTCAGGGTTGCCCAAAGGCCAGGGGCAACCAATCAAACTCGATCAAATGACCACACCGCAAGCGCTGGCCCGAGTGATGGAATACCCTTGTCCAAAGAACACACCAAGTTCGCTGGCACGAGAGTCGTCGATTTGGCCGCCTTCGAGTGTGTTGCCCATGCCGATGGTTTGGCCACGCGTTGGCGCCAGGGCGCCGTGGCTCACGGGTGCCAGGCACACAGAAATGGTGCTAGTATCTGCGCGCAAAGCGCGACCTTTTGTCAACAAGGGGGGCTTCGTCTGACGAGACAATGTGATCGTGTCGTGCGAAAGCACGATCGGGTGGCAAGGATGGCGAACGCGCTTTCGTTGTGTGTGCGTGTACGGATGTTTCAAGCCGCCCGTGCTGGCGAGGAACACAAAGGAAGGGGCAGGGGCAGGGGCAGGGGCGGGGGCAGGGGCTCGAGCGTGGACGGTTGATGTGCGATGAGTCCAGCCTGGTCGCTTGAGCGAGAGGCTCGAAAGTGTGGGAGCGGGTCACGTTCGAGTTTTGCTAGTGGCTGTATCCAAATCAATGGCGGGGGGAAGGGCACAATGTCGAGGTTGAGTTAAGACCGGGGCGGCAAGGCCGGGTTCCCCGCGCCGGTGGCTACAGGTGCCTCGGCCCCTTGGACCGCTTGAAACATGTCCTCACACATTGCCACTGCACTGTCTGTGTGTCGTCGCAGTGAGGCGAGCGCACCTTGTTTTTCTTTTCTTGAGTGAGGGAAATTTTCAGGCACAAGTTCCGAGCGGCGAGACTTGTGCCAAACAGTGAAGATGGTCGCGAGGCCCCGACAAAGCACCAAATGGGCTTGAGAATGGCGGTGACTACAGCTGACTGATGCGGTCGGACCCAAAGTTGAGAACAGCCGATCGGCAAGAGCGAGGGAGAGAGAGAGAGAGAGAGAGAGAGAGAGAGAGAGAGAGAGAGAGAGAGAGAGAGAGAGAGAGAGAGAGAGATTTGAGAAAGTTTGACAGAGAAAGCAGAGGGAAAGCAGAGAAGAAGAGAGAGAAGAGAGAGAAGAGAGAGAAGAGAGAGAAGAGAGAGAAGAGAGAGAGAGAGAAGAATTTTCAAAACAACAACCAAAACCAAAGCGAAGAATTGTTATGGGCGGGTGGCTGGGTCCAACGTTCGCAGGGTGGCAGACAGCTCCACCACCTTTTGTTTTGGCTGATGAGTCGTGCTTTGAGTCATCCCTCATTTCTTGACTTGAAGAGTGTCATGATGCGTGTGCATCACCCTTATCAGACGCCGCTCGCCCCACTGCCTTGACCGGGCAGGACAGGGATGCAAACAGGCAACCTGGTCTGTTGCAAGGCAACAGCCACATCAGCTCAAATTATTGTAAGAAAATCAACAGCAGAGAGAGAAGGAGAGAGAGAGAAAGGAGAGAGAGAAAGGCGTGAACAGCGAGGAGAGGGAGAGAGAGAGAGAGAGGGACGAGGGAAAAGGGGTCCCGCTGGTAGACTGATGCCGGTCGGGGCCAATGGTGTGGCAGCAGTAGTGTGTGATTTGGGGAGGGGCGTGCACTTGGGCAGCGCAAGACTGAGTGTTATTTATTGGCTTTGGGAGACGTTTGGCGTATTCTGGAGCAGCAAAACTGACAGGCAGGCGGGCAACCACGACAGATGGGCAGGCGTGTGAATTGGTAGTGATAACAACCAAAAGCCTCTTCGAAGCTGCTCAGCAGGGATGGACGCAACAGGTCTGGGATCAAGAAAATAGGGCAACCAGATGTTGGGTCTAGGGACAGGGGACAGGGGCCAGGCACCTGGAATCAGGTCGAGAATTTATTAAAAATGTAAACGCGTGTCCTTTATGGCTGCGCTGCTTGAGTCGGGGCAGCATTGGACGCGGGGTCGTGCGAGGCTTCCCCATCAACTGATGTGGCATCAGCAAAGTTGACAGTCAGGGCTTGTGCCTCATCTGCCAATTTCTACGGCAAATGGCTTTGTGAGTGCAGGCGAGAACAATCGACTTTGGCACACTTGGTGTCAGGCCCGAGGGCTTGGCGCCGGGCGCAAGGAAACGAAGCGAGCTCGGCAATGCTTTACCCGCAAGGTTGAGAACTGTGGTAGCTTTTGCATGGTCGCCAACGTTCTGCGTCATCATGTCAAACGCGGGCAGGGCACCAAGAGTCAGGCTTGTCCCGTCGTTCGCTGACCGGCACAAAGCACCCAAACGTACTCGAGGGAATAGGTGGTGTCGAGGCGGACACCTTCCAATTCACGCACATGTGCCTTGACTTGCTTCTACACAATTCATGGCAAGGCACGCGAGCAAGTGAGAGCAGCGAGCCACCCGCACCAGGATTTTCTTTTTTGGCCAGCACTTACTGTCTGAGCCGCGATCCTGGGCATGGAGCGCAGCACGTGTTGCTGCAACTGGTAGAGTCCCAATGAGGGCTCATTGGCTGCCACATAGAGAAGCTCGCTGGCATTGGTTGTCACTACACACGCGTGGTGTGTCAGCCTGGCCATCAAATTCCTCAGCCAGAAGGTACCTGGCCGTTGATTCTTGACGTACCTTGAGCCACGCGTGCCTCTGTCACTTTGTCCGCCGTGCCATAACGGCTCCCGTCCACCGCCTGCTGCCCTCGCGCATCCAAATACAAGCTTGCCGCCATGCTTCCACGCTACCCAAATCCTGCCCTCAGGTGTTGAGCACGAAAAGAGAGAGAGAGAAGAGAGAGAGAAGAGAGAGAGAAGAGAGAGAGAGAGAAGAGAGAGAGAAGAGAGAGAGAGAGAGAAGAGAGAGAGAGAGAGAGAGAGAGAGAGAGAGAGAGAGAGAGAAGAGAGAGAGAGAGAGAGAGAGAGAGAGGTCCATGATGCACGCGCGTGTGCGCGGTTTTGCGGGCGCGTGCATGTCGTAGAGACGCCTTGATCCATCTGATGCTTCGTACTCCCTTGCGAATGACCCGCACCGCTCATCCATCTTACTTACCTTTGCGTGCTTCTTGCTACGTCTGGATGGCATGTAATGTCTCAGCGTGAGGTCGTCTACGAAACAGCCAGCGGTCCTCTGCGATTGTGGCACGCTGGTCGCGAAAAAGGCCCCGTGCTGCTCTTCCTCTCCGATTTGGGCCTAACACGTGCGTCCATCCGGCCCTCCCCGGCATCTCGCCTTTGGCTCGCTCATGCACGCTCTGCTACTCTGCTGCCATGTGCAATCATGGTCGTCACGATTGCTGTCCTTTGCGCAATCCGGTAGCCGACATCTGCTTCAACTCCTTCTGCAGCCAGCCCGGGGCACAGGCACTCTTCTCGCGGTTTACCGTTCTCTTTTACGTACAATCCGGCCTGGTACGATACTGCAAAATGCTCAAAAGGTCGCGTTGTCGGCAAGGGCGAGAGTTGGTTTGGCTGCACCACTTTGTTTTGTTTGGCACAGATCCGTCTCGACTCTGTTTGCTCTTTCTTTCTTCTTGAGAAAGATTTCTCACTCTCGACATGGCGTGAGTAGACGCCTGAAGTCACAGGCGCCGAGTCCACACGCGTTTTGGGTCTGGATGAACTTGCAGATGCGTTGTATGAGGTGCTTTCGCAGCAGCTGGCGTATGTACCCTCAACCCCCAGATGACCCCTGCCGCCTTGACGATCAACTGTTGTTTAGGCCATGCATTTCTTATCAAAGGACATGTTGTGATGCATGGGTCCTTGCAGAGTCACAAGCATTATTTGCTTTGGTGCTGGACTTGGTGGCAACGTTGGACTGCGTCTCAAGGTTGAGTCGCACCCATACACCATACCGTGCCTGCTGTCCCCATGCACGCGAGGACCCGCCTGGACGAGCTCTGACCTTTTACCTTGTGCCCCCGTTCTAGCTCCGTCACCCAAAGCTCTTCATTTCTGGTCTTGTACTGGTGGGCGCCCCCATTAAACAAGCCTCTTGGCTGTCCTGGCTTATTTATCAGGTCGGTCGGGTTTTGAGCGAGGGCATGGCACATCTTGATCTGCCTTGCTATTGAGTGCGCGCACCGCAATGGGATTGGCCAAGCACGCAGCTGTGCGCGTTGATCTTCGTGTTATCTTCACCACATCCTGGGCTAGGGAGTCTCCACGGAAGCCAGCCTAACGCGCACTTTCTCACCCACCCTGCAAGACTATCTTCTTTCCTTCTATTTTAGTCCGGTACTGCATTTGTCCCGGCCCACGCAGCTCCGAGTCTCTAATCATTGGCCTGGTGCCCAGTGTCTCACATCAATCATGTCTCCCACTCTCAGACGACCGTTGAAAATAGCATTGATCGCATCAACAGCATCAAATCGTACTTTCGCAACAAAGCCAACGCCAGCATAATTCTTCAACAGCTCAAGCTTGCTTTCAAGTTTGTTTTGATGTACCTGCGTCTACCACTGGGCGTGTCATTCAAAGCCACCCGAGCATCTTGATGCTCATGTGCCTGTGGTTATCTCTTCACCTCAATAGGCGCGACTCGCTGCTCACACGCTTGAGCAAGGAGTTGGACGGCCAGTTTTTGTTGCTGGCTGGCAACCATTCCGTCTACCTGCAAGATTTGACGGAATCCATTGCGCACTTGCGTCCAGACTGCGTCTCTTTTGTTAAGGTGCTTCAGCAAACCACGACCCCGCAGCTCTGGTGAAAGTATGTCTCTCCATTGGTCAGCGTCAAATTCACCCGAGACTCGTGTTTTCACGAAAACATAGGAGTATGATTGCGGAACTTTGTTTCACGAAGAGCGTCCGCGCGATGCTCTGGTTGCCTTTGTGCTCTTTTTACAGGGGCTCGGATATCGTAAGTCCTTCGTCTTGTCTCGTCGTTTTGTTCCTTGTCTTGCTGCTCTCCATCTTTCAAGGAAGGGGGGACTGCTGAGGAGGCTGCGTGCTGGGTACCAATCGGAGCTTGTTGCCACTGGTCGAATCAGCTCAATTTTATTTTCTCTTATGCCCACCTCATTGTGGCCTCTTCCGATCTGCCTGTGCCCAGACATCCAGATCTGACGACCCACTAGGCTCACTCAATCTTCCTCACTGTCCTCGATGGGATCATCATCCATCGCAAGGGTTGATGGCCTTTGCAGCCCATCATCTTTGACTTCAACGTTCCGATGAGGGGCCGGCCCAACCTTAGAGCCACCTCGCTGGTCGGCTGAACCCATGTCATCGTCCTCGTCGAGCTCGACCAAATCGGAGTCCCGGAGCGGAGCAGCTCGTTCACTGATTGTGCCCACCAGGCATAGGATACAAGTGTCAGATAAATCGAACCAGAGGATAATGAGCATGTCTTCTCCCTCCACATTGCATCACGTATCCTCAACAACTCGAGTCAACGACCTTTTTTCCTCACCCGATACGATCGCGGCGAATCCAAGCCACCTGATCCACGAGGCGACGCTCTAAGTGCCAGGGAAAAACGGAACCACAAAAACCAAACAAACAAACAAAAAAAAAAAAAACCAAACAAACAAAAAACAAACACAAGTTCATAGGTTCAGGGGGTGGGCCACAATGTGCAAAGATGCGACTAGATGGGAACGTACGAACCTCCAGGAGTCCAGGAGCAAGAAGGAATCCGGCGCCGATATGGCACAATCTCCCGCGCCAATTCTCGCAGGGTGGAGCGCCCTATCCCGATGGCAATGAATTCAAAAAACAATATGGTGTTGCACCAATCAAACATGCCTCCGCATTCATGCACACCAGACACTACGAGAATGCGCACGGGGTATTGGGCGTACCGAGGCTATCGTCGGCGCGGACTGGTGTGCGAAAGGTGCCAGCCAAGTCACGCATTTGATCAGTCATCTGCATCCAACCAGCAACGCAGCAAGGGCGTGAGGCACAGAGCCAATGCCAACGCGTGCGCACTTTCGGACAGACCTGAAAATGCAAATTCCTAAACAAAGGTTTTGTCATGCTACGATAGCTGCTCGTACGCCGCTGGTTATGAAAAACAAGAGAGCGACATGTGGCAGAGCCATAATATCCGCTCATCGTATAATTTGACAAGTGCGCACCAGCATCGCTAAAGGCTTCAGCAATGTCTACCTGTCATATGTCGATATGTCAAAAGGAAAACAAAAAAAAACCAAAGAAGAGGGAGAAAGAGCAAACAAGAACAACGGCATCAGCAAGAACACAACAACCAGAGAGCTTTCAGACCCGGCCTTTGTCGCTATTTGAAAAGAAAAGGGGACACGTGACATACCACGGCATCAAAGTCACCCACGTAGGGGGGATAATTCTGAAACAAAAAATCGACAAAGATGTCTTCCCCCAGACACGTGCTCTCCATGACAGCCTGGTTCGAGAAGAGCCCGAATAGGGCTTGCGCATGTGAGCGCATGAACGCCATCGCAGAATAGTCGCTTGGGAGGCTCAGAAGCATACCTCGGGGCTTTCAGCGGAAGAAAACTTGGCTCGGCGCCACGTAGAGAGCCAGGTGGGCAACTGACCCTCCACTAACAGGCAGGTGAGAGATAATGAGTGCCGAGGCTGTTTCAACACGAAAGAACCCTGGCATTTGGTTAAGTCAGGGGGGCGATGGGGCGATGGGGCGAAAGAAAGGAGATGCTAAACCCGCTCAGAGCAGGGGCAGACGAAAAAGGAAGACATGATCGACGAGTCACCAAAAGAAGACAAGAACAGAAATGGCCGGAAGAATATACACAGTATAGCAAAACAAACCAGGGGGCACACTGGATTCACGCTTGGCGTGTAGGATTTTCCCAAGTGCATGGAACATTTGAAGGCCGTTTGCACGGGGTTGAATGCCGGCACTATGTGTGCGAGTCAGAGAAGAGAAGATTATCACAACAGCGGTGAGAATCGCCGAGCAACAACCGCACACGCGAGAGAAATGAAAAGCGTTCACCTCATGGCCGCAGCAATGGTCGTGGGAGGAGAGGCGCGCTTGGGGCGTTTGAGACGTGGCGCGCCTCCTCGAAACGAGAGTTGAGGTTTGTCATCTAAGGTGCAGAGCAGGAAGTCAGAACGCCCAGTCCAAGTCAAGAAGAGGAAGAAACTCAACTCGCGCCAGCACCGACGGGGAGAAAGTGTGCATGCCGCACCATCGCTCTGCAGATTGAGCAGCGCCAATGTGGAGAGGGCGCTGCGGATGTCTCCACCTGCTTGCTGAGCCAAAGCCTCGACTTGTGCATCCGTCAGCTAAGTGCACCGCCATTTGTCGTGAGTGCATGTGGGGTATGGCCTCAAAGGTGTTGGGGGTTTGCCGATACCTGCGAGGCCTGCGCATTGAGCGCAGCCTTCATGGCCGTTTTGTTGATGGGATTACACCTGATCGACCCAGTTGAATGGCAGGCGGATACAAGAGTTGCGTTAAGAAAATAAAATAGTGCAGCATACCAAGCGGGGAGTGGTGCGATTCACACCGAATTTCGTGAAATAGGACATCGCGTTGTTGTCGAGGAAAAAGACGGGAAAGCCAAAGACTTTGGCTACCACCAGTGTGCGCGCGGCCAGGGTGAAATGAGCCTTGCCAGGCAAATCAAATCTGCATTGACACGAGCCCTGCGCTGAGTGCAAAAAGCCGCTGGCCCCCTACCTGCCCATATGCATGTCCGAGCACACGAAAATGACTGCGGCATGGGCTGTCCGGCACAGCTGACTGCAATCCAGCATTGCAACATGCCGCCACGAACCCACAAAGTGATCGCCAAATCGGCACGGACATTATAAGCACACCGCAGGACAAGGAATAAGGGCACATGACATCACTCATTGAGACGCATGCAAGTTTCAGCCATACCCGAGCAAGTGGTGGAAGGTCCCAGCGGCATCGTCGCGAGTGAGGTAATTTGGCAAGTCCTAAACACCGTGCAGAAAACAAAAGAAACCGAAAACGGTTAAAGCTATCTGTAACGTGCTGGCAGCAACACATTCCTGGAGCCATCGAGTGCATGACAATGTGTTTCACCTCAATTAAGATGAGTCGGCGTTTGGACGCGTTGGCCTCAGCACTCGCGGTGAGATTGGTATAGCGGGGTGCTCGCAAAAGAAATCGCTGTGGAAGGAGGAGAGCAACAGGCCAATCAGTATGGTGCATATGGGCACACGGAGGCCAAAGGCCATGGGCCAAGGCAGGTGGCACAGACCTCAAAAGTGGTACGCTGCGACTCGTAAACGGAGAGTTCGCGATCTTCGGGGCTTGATCCAAATTCAGCCTTGACGTTGTTGATCCACTCGGTTACTTCGAGCTGGTGCTGGGCGGCCAGATGGCGGACAACTGCCGTTTTGCCGCACCCTGAATCAGGAGATGGAATAGCATGCTCGGGTGAGATGCTGTGGTCGGACAGGTGGCAGAATGTGTGGTGTCAAGCGGAACTTCTACCTGCAGGTCCGGTGAGAACGAGTGTCGGGGCCATCTGCCGGGTCCAACCGAAAAGGCACAGGGAAGAAAATAGGAAAGTCAGGCTTGGCTAAGACAGCATCAGAGTCAAAAGGGATGGCGCGCAAGGAAAGCAAGGCGTGGCTGCCTTGAGAGGTTGCATGGTGCGTCGGCGGTCTAGGCATACCGCAAGCTGTGCACGGCGGTGCTGGGCACGCTGCTTAATGGCTGTTTGAAGCGCCTGAAGCCAGGCCTCAATTTCCTCCACCTTTTTTGGATGCATTGCTAGTTGCGCCGAGCGCTGGGCAGCTTTTGAGAGAGGCTTGCGTCGCAGGGGTGGCGCCCGTGTAGGTGGCCTCTGGGGTCGCCTGCTGGACATCTGGCTTGCCTGGCTTGCCATGCTGGTGGCAGCCGGCGTTCCTGACAGGGTCGTGGGACAAGACAGCGCAGGAGCCTGCTCATTCCGTCCCAGGGGGTAAAACAATGTCAGGTACCACAGATTCTCAAGGGATGTGAGCAAAGTGCTAAAAAAAAAAAAAAAAAAAAAAAAAAAAAAAAAAAAAAAAAAAAAGAGGTCGATGATGCGCCATGCACGCACGCTGGCATCCAAGCGGGACGGGGATAGAGCGGATGGGGTCGACGCTGGGCTGGTGTTTGATGAAGCTGCCCCATGCCAGCCCAGCGAAGCAGCAAAGGCCATGCTAGCCCCTTAGATCAGCTGGTCGGTCATGATGTCCTGCCACAACACATCAGAAATGCTGAGGGGGTGGGTCATTCGAACCAGAGAGGCCATGACCACGTCCGGGTACCATGGGGGGGGAAGGTTGAGAGCCGCCTGAGTCACTGTACCTACAAGGCAGGGTCAAAGGGCCAAGGCGTCTGGTGCTGGTGCGGCGTGCACAAAATGAACCGAATCTGATGGCTTTGAACTGTGTGTTCAAGCAGCAGAATGTTTTGGTTGTGTCAACATCATGGGTTTGACCGTTTGAAACCGTTTTTATTTTTTGTCGCGGATTTGATGAAAAGCTCTTGTTTCTCGATCTTTTTGATCTGATTGATTTTTCATTTTTTCTTGTCAATTTTCATGCCAGACTTTTTTATAAAAAAGAAAAAAAAGGAGGCCGGTTGGCAGGGATGCGCAAAGGGCACGGGACATGAGACACACGCCAGCAAAGGTGCCTAGGAGGAAACTTCATCGAGGCAGCCAGATTGGGGAAGAAGAAGCAAGTCAACAAGTTGCAAGAGCAAACAACGGGTAGCAAGGGCAGAGAGGTGAACAATACAAACTCAACACAATGAAAAAACAACAGTCACATCAGCCCGTGTGTTGCTAAATTGCCCTGCTCCTCCAAGCTTGTTGCCTCTTCTTCCCCCGGTTCCGGAAGACCGATGAAGCCACCACACCAATCGACATGTCACATCCAGCTATTGCGTCCTGCGGGCTGTCTCTGTGCGAGGCAACGAACGCCGATCGAGAGCGTGCAGAAAATGCCTTAGAGCGAGGGGAACTCGTCCTGGTTGGAGACATCGGGGGTGCGGCCCTGAGCACCGCGGCCAGCACGACCACGGCCCTCACCACGACCACGACCCTCGCCACGGCCACGGCCGCGACCACGGCCCTCACCGCGGCCACGGCCACCACGGCCACCACGGCTAGCCTCCTCACCACCAGGAGCGGCGGCATCACGAGGAGCACCACCACGACCGCGGCCACCACGGCCACGGCCACCGCGGCCGCGACCACGGAACGAGTCGTCAACATTGCTGCCAACGCGGAACTCAGACGCAACGGCCACCTTTTGCGCGCTGCGCTGCTGGCGAGCGCGGCCAGTCTTGGCAGCGGCGTTCTCGTCCTCGAGCGGCTTGCGCTCGTGCTTGCGGCCAAACTTGGACTCATCCTGGCCTTCGTTGGCCTGGCGCTTGGCCGCGGCCTGCTGCGAGCCGTTGGCGGCCTGGGCAGCAAGGAACTCGTCAAGAGTCATGGTGGCCTCTTCGGGCTCAGCCTCCTGCTCAACGGCCTCCTCATCAACAAAGGCCTCCTTTATCAAACGCACACACACAAAGACGCGAAACACGCGTGAGTTGAAGCAAGACAGTGACAAAAGTGGGGCCATGAAAGGGACATCCGACAGTCATTCCAGGCCAGGCAGACAATCTCCAACGTACAGTGGCGGGAGCATCGAGGGCAGCGGCACCCTCCTTGACTTCATCGGTGGTGCTGCCCCAGTTGGCGGGACCAGCACCATCGCGCTTCTCCACATCGTGGCTGCGGGGGTTACGGGGCTTGCGGTCCGAGCGGGCACCACCACGACCACGGCGGTGCGAGCGGTTGGCAGCCTGACGATCGTCACGCTCGAAAGTGGGCTCGCCGCCGGTAACAGCGCCCTCACCACCATCAGAGCGGCCACCACGGCCACCACGGCCACCGCGACCGCCACGGCCACCACGGCCACGACCTGAGAAAGACAAGCAAGCAACGCAGGCGTGTCACGATGAGCCTTGAGCACCAATACAGTTGAACTGAATGAGGAGGAGAAGAAGGGCTCTGTGGAGTTGATAGGGGAGAGAAAGAGGGGCACTGGCGAAGACACGAGCGTAAACGACCATCACCACCGCCACAAGGAGAAAGGAGACAACCAAAACAGAACAGGAAAGCACAAAGGCAACCAGCAAGACCAGGTAAAGCCCAACATTGTCATTGCTGTAATGGGAACAAAAGCAGGGGCCAAACAACGTTGAACACAAGGCATTGCGATCTGGCAGCTGTTCCGCATCCAACAATCTCAGGGCAAGACAGGTTCGCTGAACCCCGGCAAGAATGGTGTGTTCACGCCATGCTACACCACACCATTTGCATGGCTGCTTGGGCAGGAGGAGGAACAGGGGCAGTGCGGGCTTTGGCAAGTTGCCAGCTCATGTGCATATGACTGTGCAAGAGGGGCGGGGAGGTTTCTGCGGGGCGGGCTGACCCCCAAGACAAAACAAACAAAAACCCCCCACAAGGCTTGGATGGCGGTGGCAACAGATGACTTGAAAGGGCAGAGTGGTCTGTATGTCATAATGTGTATCTTTTTTGGGGGGAAGGGGGAGGGCGGCGGGACACGGCGCGTAAGAGGCGACGTACCACGGCCACGAGCGGGCTCGGTCGCAGCGGCAGGGGCCGCAGCCTTAGGGGCGACGGGCTTGGCCGCGGGAGCAGGAGCAGCCGCAGCCGCAGCCGGGGCCGAGGCCTCGATCGGACTGTCGTCCAGAGCAGCGAAGGGGTTCGGCATGATGCTGGGAAGAAAAGATCAGTGTCAGCTGCCTGCCAGCAGTCAAACCCTGCAGGACATCAGCAGCGCGCGAAGGAGACCAAGGGAGGGGGGAGGTTAAGGAGAGTGCTGCTGACTTGTTTCGTGCTTGAGGTGTTGAGCCCCATACACACATGGCCCGTACCTTTGCTGTACAGCAAAACGCTATGACACAAGGTAGCGCACCGTCGTTCCACCAGAAGACTGAGTGGTGGAGAGGTTCAAAGCTTGGAACGAAAAGGAAAAAAAAAAAATCGCTTTTTCCTTGTCGATCGATGTCAGTTCCCTTCAAACTTGATTTGTTTATTCTGAAGGGGTTTTTCTGCGTAACAACAGTTGTTGTGCACATTCGTAAATGGCGCTCGCGCCGAGGCGCAAGGCGCGGTGGGAAAGGTGGGCAAAACAGACTGAGAGGAGGTAGCGAGAGGGACCAAATCATCAAATCTCCTTTCTCAAAGCGTTGGAATTGACTGATGGATCAACTGGGATCCCATCCACCCTACGTAACCCTTGACCCAAGCGGTGGTGCATCGCCAAAATCAGCCCCAACAGCCGTGGCGCCCGTTGGTTTTCACATCTGGTAGCGCCCAAATTTTATCTGACAAATCAAAAGGCCTACTTGCGCGCTCTGACGCTCTGCGCGCATCTTCCCCCGCACGCACACAAACACATACACACACATACACAACACATTACACCACATCACATCACCACCATCGTAATCATGCAAACACAGCATTCTTCAGTACATCCGGATGTAGTCAGGGCTCGGCGAGGGTCACATCCTTTCAACAACGGGGCAAACTACGGCTGGCAGGGCAGTGTCTTTTAAGCCAGCCTTTGCTGACCACGACCTCTGCCATAACACTGCTGTATGAGAATGAGAATCTTGTCCGCAGTCGCGATTTCCCAGCTTCGATCTCTCTCTCTTTGGCTCCTCTCTCGCACATCTTGCCCACCCTTTGGCTTTGGATGGTGGTACCTCCTCCACAAGTCCATGAGACTGTACCCGACTCGTCTTCTCTTCCATCCCCGCACGTATCCATCCTCCTCTCTCTCTCTCTCGTCCTGACCCCCCTCGTCCTCTCGTGCACCACCTACTACTGAACGTTCCCCACTTGTGCCCGTTACTTTTTCCTCACCATCCCTCTCTTTTGTTTTGGCGCGCTCTCCCTCTTCTTTCTCTTCTTCACACACACACACACACACACACACACTCTCTCTCTCTCTCTCTCTCTCTCTCTCTCACTTTCTCTCTCTCTCTCTCTCCCTCTCTCTGTTCTGTTCTGTTTTGTGCCGTGCAGATCTCGGAGAGAGGGCACACCGTTGGTCATGGCGGCTGCCAGTGACCACAATCAAATTGCCCTCTGGCTTGATCCATCCTATGTCGCACAGGCGGCCCGGGCGTATGGCATTGAGGAGACGGTGTCGCTAGCCGCGGACTCCTCCCCCTCAGCTCGCCCAGTCATGTAAGCTTGCGTTCGCCCGCACTCTCTTCCAAGAGCACACACACACACAAAACATTTCCCCGCACAACCCGCGCAATCCCAGACAGGAGGCACCCATCCAGGGAACCAGTGCCCATGGCCGCATCTGCTTGAGTCCGCCTCCTCGGGTGTCCCTTCTGAATTTCTGTAGTCACTGTCAGCTTGTTTTTTCTCCGAGCCTTTCCTTTCGTGTTTGCCAAGGGTTGAGACCTCCGAGAGAAAGCCAGCACCATGTTGAATCGCTGGATCTGATCCGTCTGCTTGACTGGTACTCGGCACGCCCTTAGGGATGATACAGCTCCAGCCCTTGGTCTGCAAGACTTTCGGCGGGCCATGGCTTTGCCCCACGTGCGTTTGCTCGGTTAAAGTCCCGTTGGCCTTTTGCGCATCGCCCTTGTCGGCTGGATCGCCCATCCGTTTGGCATCCAGATGTGTGATGTGCACCTTGGCCTGCATGATTTTGCCTTTACACCCGCTCGCAATTTCCTCCCTTGCATCCCGCCTCCGTGCTCCCCCGCCGACCTTTCCTTATCCATCGATGCTCCTCTTCTCGCTGCGGCTGTCCGACGCCACCGCGCTCCATCCAGGGTATCAGCCTCGATTCACAACAGACCATGGACGTCATGATGGAGCTTCACCACACCACCCTAGCAGCAAAACGGAGCAAACGCATATGGCTTGATCAAGTCCTGGTACGCCGCTCTTCTTTCCAGTCTTTTGCTCAAGTTTTTTGGGGGGCATTGAAATGTTATTGGGTAGCTTTGGCACACTTATTTTCTGCGCCTGCCATCGGCCTTTTTTTTTGGTGTGTGTGTGTGTGTGTGTGTGTTAAATCATGTTAGCATTGGCCTGAAGCGCAAGTGTCAGCCGAAGTTACCGAACACGACTACCACACTATGCTGCGCAACCGCAAAACTCAGAAGCGTCTTCGCCACATGCCCGCGGTACGCATTCCTTCAGCCTATCCAGCTGGCCATGCTGCATGCACGCGTGCACAAGTTTTTATTCTGCAGACATGCGTTACACCTATCACGTCCTGGCTCACCAACGATTCGTCCATAAATGCGTGCTTCCATCGCTCACAGCCCATTCAGGATCGCAAAGGCTACAGCTTCACCTCAGCACTGCTCAAAACGTCCCTCGCATACCTCTCCGAAGCACAAGTGACTGCTATCTCTCAGCGCCTTATCAACAAGCAAAATGCGCGCCATAGGACTGGGCCCTCACCTGAGGATGGCACTGCGACCAGTTCAAACTCAAACCTGCCACCGGCCAAGGCAGAGCCCAAGCCTCACATTAATTTCCATCGCAAGGATGCCGCACAGCTGATGAATAGCGTCAAAGAGATGCAGGCCCAGCTCGAAGAACGCCTTGCCCAAATCGCTCGAGCGCGCGCTGAGACAGAAGCCCATGAGCTCAAGGAGTTTGAACGCAACATGGACGCCGCCAAGCTCCAACGCATCAAGGCTACCATCGCCAGACGCGATATTCCTCGGGCCTTTCGCGCCATGCATCAAGGCAAGAGCAACAAACAGCAAACGGCTGAAAAGCTGGCCGTCGAAGCCCAGCGCGAACTGTCCCGTCGCCTCGTTCGTGTTTCCTTGCGTGCCGAGCGTGAAACGGGTCGACGTGCGCGTAAACTTGTAGCTGAGGTACGCACCAATGGCTTTGTCTCAGCACAGGGTGCGGGTGCCGGGTCAGCTGCCGTCTTCAAAGGGAAGCAGGGCGCATGGTGTTTCTCCGCGACTTGATCTGCTTTGCTCGTGGTCTCGTGTTGCACTCTAGGCTGTGGCATTTTGGAAAAAGAATGAACGCGCAGAAAAGGAGCGCCGTCGACGCGCCGAAAAGGAGCTGCAAGAACAACGCAAGCGCGAGGAAGAGGCCCGTGAAGCCCGCCGTCAGCAGCGCAAGTTTAATTATCTCCTCACCCAGTCTGAGCTGTATGCCCACTTTATGCGCGGCAAGGCCGCCAAGGATGGCAGCAATGATACGGCTGCTATTCTCAACAAACTGGATGGCTCGGGCGATGGACTTGGCGACGACGACGAATCAGATGAAGTGATGAAGCAACGTGCTTTGGCGCAAGCCCAGCAGGCCGTGGCTGCTTCTCACAAGCATGCCCAACAGTTTGACAAGTTTCGTGACCAACCCAACAACCCCCAAGCGGTGCGACCCGTCTTTTGCCTGCTAACGTCCTGTGCCCATCCTCAAGACTCGCCCGTGGTCTTTGCCTTGGAAGACGATTGCATCACGACCCAACTCGTGCGCCTGTCTCATGCATCTGTGCTCCCCCTCCATTTCCCTTTTTGGGTATGCAGAGCCAGCAACAGTTTGATGAGAACTTTAGCCTGGCCAATCCAAACATGGAGGGCATCCAGGAGATTGATCAACCTAGCATGTTGCAAGCCAAACTCAAGGGCTATCAGCTCAAGGGCCTTCGCTGGCTGGCCAATCTCTACGAACAGGGCATCAACGGCATCCTAGCAGATGAAATGGGCTTGGGCAAGACCATTCAGTCCATCTCTACCCTCGCCCATCTGGCTGAACATGAGGGCATCTGGGGTCCATTCTTGGTCGTCACACCGGCCTCGACCCTACATAACTGGTGTGAGGAGGTCTCTCGCTTTACGCCCGAGCTGAAGGTGCTCCCCTATTGGTACGCTAGCAATGCCTTGAGCTGTCTCCATATTTCATGATTGCCTCAAGCCCGAACCACTCTCATCAAACCGGCTTGAACCTTGCTGCTCTGCTTTGCTTAGGGGAACGCAAAACGAGCGCAAGATTCTCCGAGGCTACTGGAGTTCACGCAAGCTCTACACGCGACAAGCCGACTTTCACGTCATGGTTTGTCAAAATGAGGCATTTTGTGCATGGCTCGTAACCACGATGTCAGTATCAGGCTCTCACCGCTGGCATCGGCTCCGGGGCACCGGTGGCGAACTGCATGGCCTGGCAGGTGACGTCTTACGAGATTGTGGTCAAGGATGCCAAGTACTTTAATCGCGTTCATTGGCAGTACATGATTTTGGACGAGGCCCAGGCCATCAAAAGCAGCACCAGCCAGCGGTTCGTTCGAGACTTTGGTCACCCCTCCGCGTTTGGCGTGTGACACGCCTAGGCTGGAACATTTTTGTACTTACTCCAAATTCTCTTCCGACTCAGGTGGAACACATTGCTCAAGTTCAACTGTCGCAATCGTCTCCTGCTCACGGGCACGCCCATACAAAATACCATGGCAGAGCTCTGGGCCCTGCTGCATTTTATCATGCCGACGCTCTTTGACTCACACGATGAGTTCAACGAGTGGTTCTCCAAGGACATTGAATCCCATGCTCAGAACAGCAGCAGCAAGCTTGACGAGAAGCAGCTGCAGCGCCTTCACATGATCCTGCAGCCCTTCATGTTGCGCCGTATCAAGCGCAATGTTGAGAATGAGCTGCCAGATAAGGTCGAGGTCATGATCAAATGCCCGCTCTCAGCTCGTCAATCGCGCATCTACCGTCGACTCAAGAGCAACATCAAACGCGATCAATTGAGCGCCATCACGTCAGCAGCGATGGCACCCGTGTCGCGGAGCTCGCGTGCGGAGGACAAGGCCCTTTCCAGCCTGTTGAACATGGTGATGCAGTTTCGTAAAATCTGCAATCACCCCAACCTCATTGCACGGCGCCCCGTGCGCTCCCCCGTTGTTGCCCTGCCTGCCATGCACGACGTGGTTCCCGTCTATGACGGCACCGTTGTCTCTAATTTGGCTAGCCCCTTTACACTGTCGTACCCGCGCCTGCTCTATCAAGAGTGCTGGCCGGGCGCCGTCCCCTCTGAAAGTGATCACGACCGGACCTGGCTCCTTCACAAATACGGCTGCTTCGCGCCCGATCACCTAGCGTCCGTCATGTATGCCAGTCCTGGGGACGCAGACGCGTCAGGGAGCTCGCTGGTGGGCGTGCTGGCCCATGCTGGCCTCAGCCCTCACGACGTCTCGTTGCACATGCAGAGCAGCGAGTTGGAACTCTTGTTCCTGGCTCATGTGAGCGAGATGCACGCCCAGGCACGATGGTGCCCCGAGCCCGTGGTACAAGTCTCCCAGCCTCTGCTTGCCGTGGTACGGCAGGTCGACGCCTTACACCCCGCCAACGAGCTCGCCTCGGGTCTGGTGCCTGTGAGGGAGCTTCGTGAGGCACGACGATTTCGAACGGGCTTGGTTTGTGCCTTTCCTGAGGTCACAGCCAGCCCCACCCTGCCTGAAGTGCAACATCGCCACGCCATCGACTTGCAAGCCCGTACTGCCTGGGGCTGGGGCGATGCCCTGCGTCTCTCGCTGCTTCAGCGCGTTTGCGTTCCCGCCACCTTGGACCCCGCGCTGGCCCCCGCCGTGCTCTCAGCGCCAACCAACGGCTATGCCTTTGCCGCGCTGGACGTTCACACCATGCACTCCATCCGTCATCCAGGTTTGCTTTGCATCCGAGGCCCCCACATTTTTCCTGCTTGAGTCGCCGTGTGGTGTGGCGCCACCCGCACTGGCCCTTTTTGAGAGGTTGGCACTCTTTGCCAAGCGTCTTGTCTGACCATGTTGCTGCTTGGTGCGTGCCTTTCTGTACCTGTCTCGCGCGTTTGAATTATACACAAACAGATGCACAACTGTTTGTGGCCGACTGCGCCAAATTGCAGGTCTTGGACGACATGCTGCGGCGCCTCAAAGCAGGGGGGCATCGTGTGCTGATCTACTCCCAAATGACCAAGATGATCGATCTGTTGGAAGAGTTCTTGACACATCGCCAGTACAAATATGTGCGCTTGGATGGGTCATCCAAGATTAGCGAACGCCGGGACATGGTGGCTGATTTCCAATCACGGTATGTTAGGCTGCGACGATCGTTATGAAGTGAATCGCGAGGCAGGCCCAGCGGCCCCACCCACCCGGCAAACAACTGGCGCCTTGTCGAGAAGCCTGAAGCTCATCTCGCCGCTCCCGGGGTTTTGATGCATCCTAACTCTTCACAGGGATGATATCTTTGCGTTTATTCTATCAACGCGTGCGGGCGGCATTGGCATCAATCTGACGGCAGCGGACACGGTCATTTTCTACGACTCTGATTGGAACCCCACTGTGGATCAGCAGGCCATGGATCGTGCCCATCGCCTGGGCCAAACCCGCACAGTGACGGTGTACCGCCTCATCACGCGCAATTCCGTGGAGGAACGCATTTTAGCGCGTGCTCAAGAGAAGAGCAAAGTGCACCAAATGGTTATTCAAGGCGGCAACTATGCTCCCTCAGAAAAGCTCAAGGCTAATGACGTGGCCTCCCTCTTGCTTGAGGAGGAGGACGACGAGCAAGGGGGCACAGGAGGCAATCGCGATGACGCTGATGACGGCTCGAATAGTGAGCATGAAGATGAAGATGAAGAAGAGGCTGACGATGTAGACCTTGCTGACCCTAGCAATACTATGTGATCTTGCATTGAGCAGCCATGCTGCAAGCTCTGGCGCTGTCCTTTGCCCATTGTTATAGTTAGGGCGCCCGTGCTTTTGTTCCCCCTTGTTCTATTCTTCTCCGCCCTCCCATCAGCATCAAGGAACCTTGGTTGTTCATTTGTCTAGTTTGATCGTCCCAAGGTTCCTTCGTCTTTTAGAAAACCTTTTCCACACTGTATTTTTCTCCATTTTCTCTTGTGGTTGTTTGCCTGAGCTCTGCGAGCCCCAATTTACGCGACTATTGGCGACTCGACTCGATCAAGATTGGTACAGTGGCCTATATACCATTTGTTCGCGCGTTTTTTGCAGCAACAGCAACCAGGAAACAGAGCGAGACAGAGACAGAGACACAGAGAGACAGAGAACAAAATCAATGCAGACACACGGATTCACACACAGGTGAGTGGCTAGCTAGACTTGATAGGCCACCCCCTTTTAGCACGTCGCAGAGACGCTATTTGCGGTCTGTGCCGGCAGCCTGAACGTTGATTTTGGCTTCGGACTGTTGTGCGATGCCCACACTGCGACCAGAAGTTGAGAAGCCAGGTAGCCAGTTGACCTTGAACCATTCCGTTGTATCAATCATGCCGGCCTCAAAGGGGATGATGGGTTGATATTTGAGGTCACGCTCAGCGGCCGAGATGTTGAACCACCGATGCATGGTGAGGACGCGCACGTTGAAAGGATTGAGCTTGAGCTTGGTGCCCATCAACCAGCCCACGACATTGCAGACATAGGCCACAGGGTAAAGAAACCAGGTTGAAAGTTTCCAGCGTGTGTAGATGGAAGTGAATCCGATGGAGGTGATCATCTTGTCCATGGTGGGCCAGAACAGGGCATAACCCTCCGGATGGGGGTGAGTGGAGCCATCAGTCACCACATAAAACTTGCCCAAAGCCGGGCTGCCCTTGTACAGGGCCTTTTCCGCAATAATCAGACCATGAGCATCTGGCCCACCGAGAAAATGAGCATGAGCAAGCAAAACAAAGGATCACAGAAGTATGAGTCAATGTTTGAAGCAGAATCCCGCGGCCCCGCTGGGAGAAAGAAATACGGGCCGTCTTGCACGGTGACAGAGGCATGGGGTGGGAGCGTTGAGGATTGAAAGAACCCACAAAGAAACAAAACAAAAAAAAAAAAAAAAAAAATAGGATGACTTACAGTTGTCAACGTAAGTGAAGCAGACGCGATTCTGACCGTAGCCAGTACGGGCACTGCTAAAGACACGGAGCAGGTTCTTGCCGGCAGCCTCGAGCATGTTGGGCACAAAGAGGTTATCGCGGGGGCCATAGACTTGGTGGGGGGCCACGGCCACGGTCATAAGTTCATCGCAGCAGGCAGCAGTAAGGGCCATCTCTCCCTCAGCCTTGGACTGGGCATAGGCTTGGAGATAGGTGGCCATGGGCAGCTTGGGCATCTCGGCCTCGCTGAGCCCGTTGATGTCGCTTCCGTCAAAGCGCGTGGATGGAGAAGAGGACATGACGATCTTAGGGATGCCAAGTTTGCGGCACACCTCGATGACGTTGAGGGTACCTTGTCGGTTCACCTTGTCGTAGAGTTCGTGGGGGTGAAAGGGGCCAACGGCGGCGGCGTTGTGCCAGACACAATCTGCGCCCTTGAAAGCGCGCTCGAGGGCCTCCACGTCGCAAATATCACCAATGACATACTCGACATTAGGGTGCTCCCAGTGGGCCTTGGGCCTGTGGATCATGGCAAAAAGTTACCATGAGTCTTCAGTAACAATTGGCAAGATACAGCAACGACCAGCATCCATCGCGTCGCCGCAGCACCATGGCATGGCAGCACCCACGTGGGCAGCTACGTCGCCGATCTCCCGACTTACGGTGGCACAATGTCAAAGGACACAACGCGCTTGGCCCCACGCTCCAACAGCATCTCAACGAGGCGTTGACCCACGAAACCGGTGCCACCGGTCACGCAACAGTGAGCTGGCACGGAGTCACCCTTGTAGGCCAGGGCGGCCCGGCGCTGCTCGGCCGATGCAAACGGCGAGACCTGCATTGAGGTAGCCATGCTGCACGATTGATATTCGGCTGATCTGATACGCCTACTTTAAGCACAAGCCAAGATCATCAAGCAAGTGAGCAACAACTGACATTTAGAGACAGAGGCAGCGTGCCCTTGCGACCAGAGCCCCAAGCAGCGCAGCGCAGAGCAGCGCAACGCAGCGCAGAGCAGAGAGCAGCTGGTCAAACCGCAGGGTGTGTGTGTGTGTCACCTGATGATTCAAAAAGCGCTTCTGTCACACACACACGCACACACACACACACACACACACACACACACACACACACACACACACACACACACACACACACACACACACACACACACACACACACACACACACACACACACACTTATTGAGATTGAAAAGTACAACCAAGAAAAAAATGGGGGGGAGGGGGGGGGGGAAGTCTGATCACAATGCGGCGAGAAGCGCCTCGAAAGGGAAGGTGGCATGGATGGAGTTTAGGCCGGTGCCTTGGTGCGGCGAGGGCTATGCATGGCCTTCCAGCGTGCGGCGCGCTCGCGATCGGCCGACGTGACGGCGACAAAGTCAAACTTGCGCAGTGAGGGAATGGCCGCCACCACATGCTGCCGATAACCTGCAACACCATATGCAGGAAACCCATCAAACGTGCCATGTTACTCTGGCGCAGCAGCTCAAAACAGACGAGACCAGGAGAAAGAAGGAATGCGGGTCAAGGTCACACGTCCAGACCTTCGATGCGCTCAAGATAGCTGCCGTGTAGGCTAAAGCTCTTGAGGTTTGTCATGAGCTTGCCAATTTTGTCGACTTGTCGCAGTTTTTTGGCTTCGACTTGACGCAGTTCTTTGGCGGGTAGCATGGCCTCATTCTGTGATAGCCAATACACCACAACCATGAAAAACCGGCGGTGATACCACCAGGCGACATCAGCGAGTCGGAAGAAGTAAAAACAGACCTCAGTCAATGCACCAATGTTGTTGCCATGGAGGTAGAGAATGCCAAGCTGTGGAAGGCACTCGAGCTCTTTGGGAATGGCGTTGAGACAGTTGAAGCTCAGATCCAAAAATACCAGCTGTGACCAATCTACCAAGATGTCGGGCTACCATGCCAAAGAATCACGCGCACAACGCAGAAACAATCAGCATCGCTCGCATCGAGACTCCCTCCCACCAGGCTAGAAGGCTGTGGCAGCGTTCAACTACACAAGAGTGGGAGGACGCTGTCAGGGCATACCAGGATGGTGGGAAGCTCCGTCAGATCGGAGATGACATTGTTGTTCAGTTTCAGCGTGGTAACAACGACCTTGCCTTTGGCACACACGCCTCCCTTGCCCCCTTTGCCACCTGTAGCAGCCGCCTTGATCGCACCAGCCCGCGGCTCTTCCTCATAGACATCTAGCAGTTTGTCCAGGAGCAGAGAAGGGAACATACACGACCAAGCGAGTGAGCCACTCAGACGGTCACACCAGCAAGTGAGGTGCGCCGTGTACCTGGCAGGGAAGTGAGCTCAGAGAAAGAAAAGTCCAAGGTCGTTGAGTCGATATCCGCCATTGTTGCACGTGGGAGAGCGCGTGTGTCCCCCAAGCCTGCTCGCTGACAATCTGGTTGCCACCTCCACCGAGACCACAGCCAGAGTTGAGCCCGCAACGACAGACAGAGCTGGACCGAACGAACGCGCACGCTCAAATGCCAAGTTCCTTTCGACCGAGCGCGTTGCCAACCACACACACAATGAAAACATTCTGACAAGTAACTGTTTATTTTTTGTCAGAATGTCATCATTTTCTTGAACCGAGGCAGGATGAAGGGCTGTCGGCGCTTTGAGACGTTGGAGCTCAAGGGCAACCGCCAGGTCGTGCGGGCGTCGGATGCGCGTCGACTGCGCAGGGAGCTACAGCAGCAGTTTCCGCTTCTGGCGGACCAACAGTTGCAGGTGGTGTGGCCGGTGGGTGATGGCGTCAAGACGCAAGTCGAGCTGCAAAAGCTTCAAGGCCATACCTCCCTCTACTTTGTCGAGGGCTTGCCGCTCTTTTACACTGACCAGCCCAAGAATGTGGGCGCGCCTCGCTTCTGGCCCTCGCTCTACCTCCTGCAGCGTTGCCCGCAGATTGTGTCAAACGTCGTTATTTTTGAGGGCGTTGGAAGCAAAATTATCAAAGGTGCTGACCTCTTCACCCCGGGGATGGTCATTAAGGAGGGCGCAACACCACGCGAGAGCTGGGTGCACGCCACATTTGGCAATTTTGCTGCTGGTGACTTTGTGGCCATCCGTGAACGTGGGCACTGGATGCCCCTGGCCACTGGTGTTTGGAATGTCTCTTCCTCTGAGCTTGAGCACCGTGGCCAGCAGGGCTGCTCACTCAACGTGGAGCACTGCTTAGATGATGCGCTCTGGCTTGCCGGCGACGGCCGCATGCCCACCCAACCTCTGACCGACGTCAGCGCTGCCCTGCAAGAGATCAAGGACAAGGAAATTGCTGCTGAACACGAAGCCAATTTGGCTTCACATGCAGCACAGCTGGAAGAGGCCCGCAAACAGCTCGCAGCCTTTGCCCTCGATGGGCCGAAGCAAATTAAGCGCAAGCAAAAAGCCCTCCGCCAGATTCAGGAGCTACGCGCTAAAGTCGAGGCGGGCCAGTTGCAGCCTGACGCTGATCAGCAAGACAAGCTTGGGCGTGAGTCGGCCTTGTCACAGGAGCTGGCCGACCTCGAGGCCCGCTTGGCACGCGTCACTGCAGGCGAAGAAACCGCTGAAACACTTGTCGGCCCACCCCCGCCCCCGCCAGGAGCCGCTGGGCCTGAGGCTGGCACGACCCAGCCCGACCAACTGAGTCAGACCACTGCAGACAATGCGAACTTGGACGCCGATTCAGACGCCGACGTTGACGTCGACGCTGAAGTCGATGCTAACACTCCTGCGGCAGCGGCTGAGCCAGCTGGATTGCCGACCGACAACGCCGATGGCACACAGGCAGATGAAGCCGGAGATGAAAGTGCAGACGACTACATCAACATGGATCAATGGGCCGAGCGTGCCGTTCTTTTGGCCTTGCGTAAGATTAAAAATGCAGATCTGCCCCTTTTGGTGTCCACCTTCAACGGCAAACACGTCAGCGCCCTTTTACCGCGCATCAAGCATCACCCGCCAGAACCCTTCAACATCCGGCAAACTCAATTCAAAAAGCTGGCCACGCTGATGCAATCCCTCGAAAAACAGGGCGTCGTGCATTTGATCGAGCCCAAACAAGGCGTGGTGCACATTGATAGAGTGGATCGTGGCCACTCTCGCCTCCTTGACGTGGATGAGGACGACATGCTGCTTACAGAGGAGGAATTGGCGGCGTCGCAGGCCAGTGATGATGCAGACGTGGCATTTGCCACCACACAAGGAGCCTCCAAGCAAGGCACAAGCGGCTTTGTGGAAGCCCGAGGGGGTAAAAACCCTCGTACCATTACATGCGCCTTTGTGCGCAAGCGCCAGAAGAACATCACCGTCGTCAATGGCCTAGAGGCCAACGGCATCAAGCTCGATGAAGCTTTACGGCGTGACCTTGCCAATGCAATGTCAGCCTCTGTGAGCTTTGGCAAGGCCACGGATCTCAAGCTTGGGCGCCCGCTGCACATCCAAGGCATCCACGTGGGGCCCGTCGCCAAGTTTTTGATGGAGCGATACCAGATTCCCAAGGCTGCGGTAAAAGTGGACACGACCAACGTGCCTAAACACCTGCGATAAAGCCCTTGTCATGGCGCATTTCCCGCTGAGTTTGTGAAGTGCCCATGCTCTTGTTGTTGGAGTGTTGGTTCCCGCATTTTACAACAAGGACTTTGATATGCTCTAGCAATCGAGAGACCGACCAAATTCTTGGCTGTGCTGGGCTGTCGCCCGCGCCCTCCTTGGAACAAGATGCTTCATACATCAAACCGTTTGATATAAGGCACGGCCTGCCTAATGTGGCTCGGCCACTCAGCTTGTGCACCAATGACCTGAACCATCAAGTTGAATGCACTCGCACCATACAATTAACCCAGCTGAAGTCGACGACAAAAATGCATCATGCGGCTTTTCCATGCAGAAGAGAGGCATAGAATGTGACCGTGCCCGGTAAACAAGGGAGAGCAAATGAGGGATGGGAGAGAGTGCGCGTGCGACACGAAGAAGAACAGCGATAAAACAGAGAGAGAAGAGGGAGAGAAGAAGAAGAAGAAGCAAAAGAGAGAATAGAAGGACAACGTGGTGCAAAAGGAGCATGGTGCCCTGAAGACCACACTGAAGCCACGGAGGGCCGAAAGAAACAGCTAAAGCTAAAGCAAACCTGTGTTTCACAAAGTGTGGGAGCCATGGCTATAGCTATTTGGACTAATTCTCGCAGGCCGAGGTCGTGCGAGAGCGGGCGCCTCGGCGTCGTGCCGGACTAGCAGTAGCCGGAACGGGAGGCGAATACATGGCATACAAGCTTTCATCAAAGTGAAGGCGGCGCACGGCTTCGCCCAAAACGTCAGAGCAGTCAATGGTGGCGAGCTTGGGACAGCGCGCCATGTGATCACGCTGCGGGATGGTGTTGGTGACAACCACGCGCTGGATTGCATCGCATTCCTGCAACTCTTCAGGGCATTTGCCAGAAAGGATACCGTGCGTTGCGATAATGTAGACCTAGCAAATGGTTGCACAGGACACGTCGCACGATGCGGTCAGACAAGATCATGTGCGATGCTGTTGAGCAAAAGTGTGAAAGGCAAGAGAACCGTCCCCCCCTGGACCATTTGCGTCGAACTCACGTTGTCCGCGCCGTTGTCCTTGAACAACTGGGCTGCTTTGACTGGCATGCGCCAGGCGAAGAAAGCGGTTGGCGTCGTGAGACGGGAGAGGGTTAGAGAGGTCTGGGCGGCCACGAATAGACGCAGCGATAAACAAACCAAAGCTTTCCGCGCCGTCAATGACATCATCAACAATGACCACGTCGCGCTCGTACACCTCACCAATGACGCCATCTCCCTGGGCGCTCTCCTCGTGGCAGTCTTCCAACTCCTCCTTCTCCATGGCATCCAGGGTTTCTTCAAGCGCAGCTAAAGCCGACGCAAAGGATAAGAATCATGCATGCGAACGACTCGGAAACAGTGAGACTTGAACCCGAGGCGCTCAAGTCAACAAGAAAACATCAGCTCGAGGCGAGCATTGCGGTTCTTCACAAACCTTCGCGGCCATCGTTGCCCATCTTCTCCTCAGCCAGCGTTTCGGCATACTTGGTTTGCTCACCAAAGATCATGGCAAAATCGCAGCCCAAGCGCTTAGCGATGACAGCAGCGCTGATGATGCAGTTTCGCACACCATCGAGCAGCAGAATGAGAAAGTGCGTCAATGGCCAACAGGACGGGACCGTGTGTAAATGTAGAAAACACGTGTACAAAAAGGGGTGGGCCGTCGCCATGGACCTCACCGTTTTGAGGCACCCGCGTTCTTTGCAGCAATCACACACTTGGCGCCATTTGGGATCTGCACGTGATTGAATGCGGATGCGTTTGCACGTTGAGTCAAGAAGCCGGTTGGACAGCGGGACAAGAGTCACAGGCCGTGTAGGCCAGGCTGAACGCATACGCAGATGGAGGCCGGTCATGACGTCTCTCCTTACCTGGTGCAAGATGTAGTCGGCCAGCAAAGGGCTGCATTTGACGTTATCAACAGGCATGCCGAAGAAACCTTGCATTTGCCTATTCAGACAAGAATGAGAAACAGTGCAAGTCGGACCAGCCATATCTACCCTGCCTCGTTGGCCATTGCCTCCGTTCGCCGTCTGGTTCCACAAATGGAAAGCAAACCAAAATCAAGCAAGCGAGCAAACCCACGCACATGTGGTGAAGGTCAAGCGTGAGGATGTGACTGACGCCCGCCACCTGCAAAAGGTCAGCCACCAGCTTGGCAGCAATGGTACCACGACGCTTCTGCTTTGACTGCTTGCTGTACGGAAAGTAAGGAAGGACAGCTGTGACCCGCTGGGCAGAGGAGGTCGAGCAGGCCTGGGCCAGGATGCACAGCTCCATGACAGCGTCGTTGACGGACACATCGCCGCAGCCCGACTGCAGGATGTAGACGTCAGACTGGCGCACGGTCTCGCGGACAATCACTTGCGTCTCTGCATGCGCGGGCCAAACGAGGACATGGTACCGGTGAGCAAAGCCCCGAGACGAAGAAGGAGTCGTAGAAAAGAAAGAAAAAACCCCCCGAACCTCCGTTGGCAAACTTGGCCACGTCAAGGTTGCACATTTTGGCGCTGAGGTAGTCTGCAACCTTTTCCCACAGCTCGGGGTTGGTGTTGCCACCAAGCAGCTTCATAGGCACACGCGGCATTGTTGACAGTTGTATTGAAAGCTGCCGCGGAGAGCGCCAACATGAGTGAGACATACAATCGACAACGCAAGAGGCAGGAGGAGGATGCCGCTCACCTTGGGTCCTTGACCTGTTGTTCGACACCCATGAAAGTTTTGGAGAAGGCACAAGCAGTGGTGGTGGTGTAAGCGATGCGCGAAATTATGCTCCAAAGGCAACGGGATCGCGACCTCGAAGCACAAACATACAGAGGTTGAGTCAGACTGAATGATCCCCTTCTACCAAGGCTTGAAACCAGCCCACATGGGACCCAGGCCAGACGAGAGGAGGAACGTGCGAGAGAGAGAGAGAGAGAGAGAGAGAGAGAGAGAGAGAGAGAGAGAGAGAGAGAGAGAGAGAGAGAGAGAGAGAGAGAGAGAGATACGCAAAACAATTGACAGCCCGTCAAGGTCAAGACAAGCACCAACAACATCACAATACAACACCTTTATGCAACAAGCACGAGCCGTTCTATTCCTTTCTTTTTCCTTTTTTTTTCTCTGTGGATGATGGATCTGGGTTTTTCACTTGTGGTTGGTAGGAGTGGTGCAGAAATGACATTAAAGAGGGTCAGCGGCACACGCTTGAATGGCCGAAGAGGCGGGTGTGACGGCTCAAAGGGAGCAATGGGGTCGATTGGGGCTCAACAACACGACATAGAGAGAAGAGCGGGTCAGGAGGTCCGACAAAAATAGATTTACAAAAAGAACCAGAACCTTGATGTTCCCTCACACGGCCCATCCTGTGACCGTTTGTCGCGCGGGCTGGGGAGGCTTTCACCAAGGACTGGGGCTGAAGTAGACAGCATATTGTGTTGTCGGGGTCGCTTTCATCCAAACTCGAGGGATGATCGGTGCGGAGGATGATAGAGGAAAAGCAAGGGCTAACCATGAGTTGCCCCTTTACCGCGTCGTCTCTCCGACACCCTGAAGCTGTCGCCACACAAATTGCAACAGCAGATCCATGGCCACTGGGTGCGCGTTCAAGGGGAGGCGGGGGCAATGAGATGTCAACGACGTGAACAAAAACTCATATCAATGAGGGAAATGAAAAAAAGGCCAAGATGTGTGAAAACTGATGAATTCAACAACACTTGCCGGACAGGGGCGCAAACCACACTCACCGGTATTCTCGGGACCACGAGGGATGATAAGGTCGGCGTACTTTTTGGTCTAGACAACGTTCGTCCAAAAGACCATTTTTTAGCGGTTCGCACAACTGTGTTTTGCCACGAGGATTGTGGCGCAGTAAAGCTTTGCAACACACCGTTGACGTGTAGCTTTCAAAACAAGCTTTGGAATGTGCCAAGTAATACTGAATGATGTCCTCCAGCTTGCGACCCTTCTTGATATCACGCATCACTACCGAGCACAAGCGAAACGATGATGAGCTAGCCCATTGATAGGCAAAAGACCTCAACCCACGGACAAGCAAGATGCTTTCCCCTGCACAACAACGCGGTACGTACCGCGAGCCGACAGACGAGCATCCGAATCAACGTCAACAAAAACTGGAATGTCAATCAGGGCGCGAACTTCTGCTGAGTACAGGAGCAAGATGCCCTTGACCAGGACCACGTCAGGCTTTTTGATGCAGATTTTGTTCTCGCTGTCAAAAGATGGCCCCCAGTGACAATTGATGATTGAGCCCGGTATCGCAACATGCGTACGCAGGATGAAATCAAACAAAATTACATACAACAGCCCCTAACGTCGACTGTCAAACGGTTTGGCTGGAATGTCACGTACTCTTGTCGCACGGGGGCGATGGATGACTGGCGAATCTCCACGGCCTCACCCGCCTTGATGGCACGCAAGGTTTTACACAAGCGCTCATTATCAAAGGCGTCTGGCACGAGTGCACGATTGAAGGAGTGAGCACCATTCAAACTAGCTGGCCGAGAGGACACGGGGACTTGTGACATACCGGGGTGATCGTAGTTGGGCATGCTGGTGGCGGTTGCCGTGAGGTCCTTGCGGTAAAACTGATTTTGGGAGATGATGCTAACGTTGAAGCCGTCTCCCAACCCCTTTTTCACGTACTCACAAATCGCCGTCTGCGAGCGCCCGACGAGAGGGATGCCGGGTGCGGTCTTGAGAAGGGAGGTGTTTGCAAAGCGAGAATGGCGTGCATGGATGCTCAACACTTTCAAGCTCTTTCGCCTCACCTTGCCACAGCAGGAGCCTCCAGTAAAGCCGATGATTAAAGGTTTGGTGTAGTTGAAGCCGGCCGACTCTTGAGGGCGCAAAAAGTTTTGAACCCGGACCAGAGCCTCCTCGTCGAGGGAGTGGCCATCAAAATCCATGACTGTTTGGCTGTTGTCGTGTCCCGCTAATCTGCACGCTACAGTGTGACCTGCGATGAGGCGCAAAGACCACATGTACCAGAATTTTGACACCCCGCCCTGTGCTACCTCTTTCCCCTCAACGACAAGATAGGTGCTAGCGTGGAGCGCGTCCCCCACCTTGATGAGGTCGACTCGAGAGCTCGGTGTGTCACGTCGTCAAAAATAGCTTGGTAAGTGCGCCTTCCCCATGTGACAGATGCGCCGTCGCGACGAATGTGGCAAATGTCAGACAGCCTCATGATGAATGTCAGATGTCAGACAAAATGAATCCCTGGGTCTTGACAACACACACACACACACACACACATACATACACTGACTATGTATGGCTATGGCTGATCGTCATTCTAAACCCAACTTTCTTGTGAGTCGCCGCCCCAAGCACTGCACAGGACAGGACCACATGAAGCCAACATCAGATCATGACTCCCATGCCTTCCACAGCCCGAAACCCTCTCCCCCCATCCTTCCACCCCCACCCTTTGCATATTTGAAAGGTGCTGTCTATGTTTGCGTGTGCCCCCTTCGCAGCCCTGCTCTCTTGTTTGTGTGTGTGTGGGTGTGTGTATCACCACAACAACAAAAGAAGTCACACACACACACACACACACACACACACACACACACACACACACACACACACACTTGCAAAGCGTCGCTTGTGGAAAATTGTTAGAGAGAGTGTGTGTGAGTGTGTGTGTTGTCCATTTTAAAAGGGCCTGCTGCATGCCTGGACGCCCCTGCTGGCTGCTGGCTGCTGGTTGCTGGATGGCTAAGAACATCAATGCTGGCGATTCTTGGTTCTGATTCATCTTCTTGGATTTGCAACTCGTCTATCTTGTTCCTTATTATTGGGTAGAGGGTGGACGCCGGCACACACACCCACACACAGGGTTCCGGCTGGTTTCAATAGCCATGGCGGCCGCGAGGTATGTGATGATGTTCATTGTTGTCAATGTCAGGCCATTGGCTTCCTCCGCGAGCTCGAGCTCGGGCAGGGGCTCTGGTGCTTGATCATGGGCTCGCGCCTTTTGGCTTTTTTAACTGCCAACGTCTTGGCTTCTTGGCTCACCAACATGCCGCTCGCTGTCGCAACATATCGACCAGCAAACCGCCGCGTCACGGGCGCTCCCATTTAAACATTTCTCATACGGCGTTTGGCCGCATCTTTGAAGACGTTGAAGACTTGGCGGCCCCAAACCCCTGCATCATCGACCTTCTGCTTGCAGACCGCCACGGTGAGGCTCAGCCCTGCAGTGCTAGTCTGGATTCGTGTCCGTTGGCTTGACCGTTGCACGCCCGCGCTTCCAACGGGCCCGCCCCCCTCCATATAGGGTTTGAGCAATGGCGACAATGCCTGCTCCTGACTGAGGGCCTCGATGATACCTACCCCTACAGCCAGGTGGCATACGATGAATATTGTGCGCTGCGAAGCGAGCAGGTGCAACCTGGAGATGCTGCTTTTCGCCTTCGCGATTTGCACAAGCTTTTGCAGGGCATGTGGATTTCCTCCGTCGTCAACTTGCAGAATAGTGCTTGCAGCGAAGCCGAAATCGCCATGCTCAGCCTCAGTCGAGAAACCTGCCTCGTCTGTGGTGATCGAAGTGCCATTCGTTCCGCCATCGAAGCTCAGATGGGCCGGCCGTTGACCGACGTTGAAATCTCGCTCATTGGCGATCGCTGTCGTGGTGGCCGCCTACAGGTCTGTCTCCTCGAGCGTTGTGCACCTCTTCTCACATTTTGCAGCTCTGCCAAGTGCCCAAGTGCCCCCTCCCCCTCCTAACACACACACACACACACACACTTTTCTCTTTCTCTTCTTTCTCCCTCAATCTGGATCTTATGACTTTGCGTTTGCCATCCAAAGTGCCGACTCATCTCCTTTGTCTCACGTTTTCGTGCACCGACCTCAGCTGACGCTTCAGCGCCTGCAGCCCGAGAATACGGCCCTGGTCGACCTTGCGCGCGCCTGTGCTGAGCTTCAACGCGGTGTACGCGGTGCCGCTATCCGTGCTGTTGCCTGCCTTGACCGGGCCACGGTGCGTCACACTCTAAGCTCCCCACCCCCAGGGCTCGTCGTCATGTACCACCTGCCCCATGGCTTTTTATTGATTTGTCGACCGCGATCTTGCCGCCCCTGCCTGCGCTCGACAGACGGCCTACTCAGTGGCCTCTCGAATGACTTTGACTGGAGCGAAGGCAAGCCGAGGTGGCGCCCGAGATAGTGCTGCCAAGGTAAAATGATCTATCAGTTTTGTCCACTTGATTTTTTTTTTTATGCTGTGTGCGGAGTTGGCGGTTTTTTTTTTCCTTGTCTGCAGAAAGTTCTGCAGCGACCAATGTGTATCCTTGGGTCAAGCTTATGCACATGCCCTCACTGAAAACTGTTCCTCTAGCTCCCAACCTTGCCCACTGCTACGGACATTGTGCCGAGCAAAGGAGGCATTCGTCTTCGACGACCGAGCAGACAAGGACAATTTCTGCCTCGCTTGGATCGTAAGGCGCGCATCAAGTTGCGGGTATGTCGTATTTTGCTGCTCATGTCCGTATCCTTCGACCTTGAGCAGTGCACTCGCTCAACACTCGTTTTCACGCGTGCCTCGGGCCCCACACACTCGCGACATTTGCTGGATGGTTATTGTGACATTGATAGAACGTCGTTACCACCAGCACCAATAATGACAAAGCAGCTGCCAAGGAAGAGCCTAAGAAGTCCAGTTCTGTACGTGTGCTCCACTGTGGGCCATCCTTAAATGAGACAAGTGTTTGCACACTCATCTTGCTATCGTTTCATCATACGTAGGCCAAGGCTGCTTCGCGGGAGCGCCAGATCCGGCGGGAAGACGAGCGCTCTCAAGCCGAGTCAATGCAGTTAACCACGGTTCGATGGCATCTCTTCTTCGTGTCTACGACTTGACTCGATGCCTTTTCATGACCCGCTGGCGTTGTATGGGCATCTCATCCTGGCTGCCGACTTTGCGTGCATAGTTGATTGAGAGCGATGGACAGCGCGAGTACTTTCGAAAGTGGTTGTTTCGTCAAGGCGAGGGACTTGAAGCTTTCTTCCTCTTTTATCTCGCGGTTCGTAGCTGCCGCTTCAGCCGAGTACTGCGTGTCTCGAGGTCTAGCTCACACGCCCCTGCCCATGGTTCTGCCCCGCCCAGTGCTACCGCTATGCCAAGGCATCCGACAGCTACATAGGTACTCGACTCGGCATGCTTCGTGATATTTACAGCAGCTATGTGGCCCCACATGCATTTCGACGCCTTCGCTTGCCAGGTACGTGCCCCATCAAAGCCGTGGTGGCCCATCTGTCTCCGGTCCGAGCTCAGTTGCATTGATTTGCATGCTTGATCGATTGCAGCACAAATCATGCGACGATTGGACGCTGTGCTGAGCTCGCTGAAGAACAACACCGTTGTTGGTCTTGATGAATTTGAGCCCGCTCTTCGCCTTGTGCGCACGGCTCTCTGCAAGGTAATGACAAACGGGCCATGCAGCGTTGTTCTTCTCTCTGCTATTTGTTTGTTTGTAGCCAGCGAGCTAGCTGGGCAAGCGCGGGAGTCACCCCCGTGCGGCTAGTCGAGCTTAAGGCAATCACCCTTGCTCCCCCGCGTTGTCTCACCTGTGGCCTTGTGTCAGCTCTTGCCTGCTTTTCAAGAAGCCTGGCATCGCTATGAACGCATCAAGCTGCTGGAAAAACCCACCATGACGTAAGATTGGCCTTGTTCAGAAAAACTGCAATCATCTCGAGGGCTTGCGTTTTCAAACTGCAGGCTAAAACGTTTTTCTGCTTTTGCCGCCATCTGCTCCCGCGCCCAGGCCTCCGGCCGAAAAAGACAAGGCACCCGCCCCACTTCCCCCGCGCCAGCTGACAGCTCATGAGTACGTAGCGGGTGCTCGCCCCCTCATTGCCTGATGTTCTTTTGGCTGCTTGGTGAATGTGCTCACTCGTCACTGGGCGTGAAACTTCCTGCCGGAGCACAGTGACTCCCATAACAAACGAGTATTCTTCTCCCTTCAAGGTGGTCTCGTCACTTAGTTTGAGTCGGGTCTCCTCGGGACCGTGAGCCATGCCATACCTTAGCCTGCGCTTTCCGTCCCTGTGACGGGAGAAATGGAGTCAAGCCTGAACATTAGTGAACATTTAGAAACATTTTTCATCGTACACCCTTTTTGTGCTTAGACCTGCCGGTGCCTGTGTTCGTCAAGCGATATCGCCCCTCTTGCACCGCAATCCATAATGAAGACGATATGACATTGTTATCCTCTCATCCAATCTCCTCCCCCCTCTCTATGATTCATCCTCTGCACCATCAGACACATCCCAAACGATATCCACGGTTCGATGCGGGCCTGAACCCAGACTCAAGCAAACGTCAACTGAACCATGCTATTTACACCCGACGTGATCGTCAACTGAACCATGCTATTTACACCCGACGTAATCGTCAACTTCAAGTACCAACAAACATGGTCAATTGGCATTCAGGCTAGGCTGCAAAAGAATCTGTGCTTGTTGGATTGCAGAGGCAAAGAGGGAGAGGGCAAAGAGTTTACTGGCTCTGGGAGTTGGGTCCACGCTTCTTGCCGAGGCCAGTGACAACGTTGACAACGCGCTTGTTGTACTGCATGCGGCGCTTGGCGCGGCCAGTCTTCACCTTCTTCTTCTCCTGCTTCTCGACCTTGGGGGTCTGGCCCTTGACCTTACCGGCACGAGCCAGAGAGCCGTGGACCTTACCACCGAGCATGCGAACACCAACCTCGATGGTGCTCAGGGGCGACACATCAAGAAGGCCATACTCGAGGGGGCGACCGGCCGAAACGAGGTACTGATCCTCGACGGCGATGCCTATCAATGACCCAAAAAAATCATGGTGTGAGCCGTTGATCGGATCGCCTGGCTTTGACTACACAATTCACCGAGCGGACAAGGCACGCGTATGCGCTGGCAGTCGGAATAAGGCAAGCCCTCCATGACAAGTCTAACGCACCCTCGGCGGCGGCAACAAAGGCCTTGACATCATCGACAGTCGACGAGGCGTCGGCCTCGAAGACGTGGGTGCCCTGTGCACGAACGAAAAGCTGCATGGTGATCTACGTTGAACAAAAATGACAAAGGTGAGCAGGGCATCCGAGGTGCAAGAGTCGTAGGGGAACTGCATCGTGGGATGTTGTATGAGTTGACGTGCATGTTTGGAGATAAAAATGACCATCCCTCCCGACGCCATAAACCGATTGCGCTGCCCAAGTTATGAAAGACTCTCGAAGAGGCTTTGTGTCTGGCTCTGAGTTGAGTTATGCAAGCCAACCCCAACGCCCAACCCCCGACCCCCGACACCTTCGCCACATCGCAGCAGCAAGCGTGTCAAGAAAGTCGAGATACCCGTGCACGCTGATGCAACCATGAAGACAAGCAGGCCATCCTCGCGTAGCCCTGGGCAGGGAGCTCAGACCAAGCTATCCAAGCTCGCTCAAAACAAGGGCAGCCTCAACCAGCTGAAGCACTGCTTGAGTTTGAGTGCATCGTGGCCATTCAAGCTGAAATGGCATCGCACTCTACCCAAACGCCTCCGACCTTCCCAATCAAATCCCAGCCCCCTGGCCACCATGGCAGCAACAACGGCAGCGGCAGTCGACAGCTCAACGCTGCTTCAGGCCACGTTTTCTCATGATCAGACCAACCTTTACACACGGCCGCGCAAAAAGAAAAAGACTGAACCAATTTTTCCTCGTTCGTTTATTCAAAAGTCACCATGTGGGTAAAAAGTGTTCCAAACTTATTCACTTTTTTCTTCAAGCGTGTTGAACCGGTTCACCTCCCGACGACAACACCGCCAGCATGGGTCGCGTTCGCACCAAGACCGTCAAGCGCGCTGCTCGCGTGATCATCGAGAAGTACTACACTCGTCTCACCATGGACTTTGACACCAACAAGCGCGTAAGTTGGCTCGTCCGGCTGCCGTTTGGCAAAGCAGACTGTGCGATACTCTGCGTGTTGCATGTGGCAATAGTTTGCGTTGGGCGATCTGACTGCCTTTTTTATTTTTTCTTCCCATGTGACGGTTCCTTCGCCTCGCATGGTCTGGTCACATGGCCCGACTTGCTCATGCCAATGGTCTTGTTTCTCCTCTTCGCGTTGTGTAGCTGGTTGAGGAGTACGCCATCGTGCCCAGCAAGCGCCTGCGCAACAAGATCGCTGGGTGAGTAGACACAGACAGACGTGAATGGAGATGACACGCCCAGCCGCTTTCGGGCCCTCAAAGGGCGTGCCCAAGTCGTGTTGAGCTTTTGGTGGCTCTTGACTACTTGGCTCACCTTTTGGGGTTGCAAGGCGGGCCTGGGCGTTGTCATCCTCCACGCTTGCCCCCTCTTGGCCGTGTGCTCGACTGCCGCCTTTGAGCGGAGGAAGGAATTTTTTTGATTCGTGCGATGGACTCGGCTGTGCGGGGCCTTGTCCGGGCGTCGACTCGATGCATGGGCTTCAGCTCCTCTCGTCTTGTCGGCGCTTTGGACCCCAACATCTGAGACTGCCCTGTCAAGGGAGGAAGGCCAGAGTACACGGCGCTCACGGTCACCGGTTTGTGCATGTTCTCCTCGCTCCCTTTCCATGTTATCTCCTTTGCATTCCTGCGTGGCGACGTGCGTTTTGCTTTGCACGACAGTTTCATCACCCACTTGATGAAGCGCATCCAGGTTCGTCCGGCCCGTGTTTTGGGGATGGGACTGGACATGAGAGAGGGTTCTTTTTCTTCTTGGAAGCTTTTGATGTCAAAGCGTTTTCTTTTGCTCCCATGGCCCTGTCCTGTTGCTTTTGGTATGCTCATACCGACCGAATTGTGCGTTGCATTCACCCCTGAGTAGAAGGGTCCCGTCCGCGGCATCTCCATTCGCCTGCAAGAGGAGGAGCGCGAGCGCCGCGACAACTACGTGCCCGAGGTCTCGGCCCTCGAGCCCGGAGAGGATGGCATCGTCGTCGACAAGGAGACGGCCGAGATGCTCAAGGCCCTCATGCCCTCTCTCGACGTCAACGTCCAGGCCCCTGGCTCCAACAACCGTCGCCGATAAATGGAGTGGCCTTGCCTTCGCTCTTTGGGCGAAGTTGGCTTGTCTCTTTCGCCCGTGCGTTGATTCAATTGATCCCCTAAAACAATGCTATACTTCTATCTTTCTTCCCTTTTTCCTCCGTTTTTCTCTCCACTTGTTTCCAATGAACTCGACCGCCCAGTTCGGTGCAACGGCTCTTCCAGACTTGGTCGTTCAATTCCTTAACTCACGTGGTGGCTGTGGATGTCATATCGACGCATATCGACCAAAAGTCTGACATTGGCCTTGTACTCCTTGTACGTCGGGGATGTTGACAACAGCTGTTGCATTGGTGCCGGCTTGACAACGCGAACCAACTGCCAACGCTAACGCTTTTTCATCGTACGAACCCAGCGGCGGGCGGGACACTGCTCGGATTTGGTTTGGTCTTGGCCTCTCTGCCTGCCCCTCGCCCTCGGATCCCATCGTGATCGTGATGGACGCAAGCGAAGAGACGGCACCACCGCCGCCCGATCAGGATGGTGCTGGCGCTGACGAAGCATCGGCTCTAATGCAGGAGGCCGAAGCTCCCGATGCATCTGAGCAAGAAGGGGCGCCCGCGAGCAGCACAATGGAATCCACGGCGCCACCAGAGGCCCCCACCAGGGCTGAAGAGGACAAGGCGCCAGAAAACGCGCAACCTGACATCCCCCTCGGAGCCCTTTTTCCAGACTGCTTTGGCGATCAGCTCCCGGCCGACGTGCAGCCCCTCTTTCTTACCGGTACGCCCCGTCAATCCAACTCGAGCCGTGCGCGCTCGCTTGCCAGCTCCTTCCCCCCCCCTTTCCACCACGATGCTAGGAAACGTTGACACCAAGCACTTGGCTGTGGGGGAAACGTCACATCGCTCATACCCAGCCCCTGCTCACCGCTTGGCCGTCTTGCGCTGGCGTGGTCCCCTTTAGGCACCTCGCAAGAAATCGCAAAGTGCACGGCAGGAACAGATGTTACCCCAGAACGGCCCATCGCCTTGATCCCCATCGCTCTCGTGCGAAGCGACATGAAAACACGTGCCGCCGTTTCAGACTTTAGCGTCTTCAAAGAGCAGCTTCTTGCCTACGACGACGACGAACTCCTCGTGTGCTATGATGCCGACTTTAAGTTTGAGCAAAACTATGTCGTTTGCCTCACCAAAGCGGCCAAGGACGCCTTTCTGGAGGTTGGCGCTGATCCCCATGCACCCCCCTCATAAGACAACATGTGCTATGAGGACACATCTTGGCTAGCGACGTGTTCTTGTCTGGAATTTCAGCTCGCTTGGTGTTTGCCGATGGCCTGCCCGTGGCCGCCACAGCAGTTGTTATTCCCGTTGGGTGTGGCCCCTCTCAAAACCTGCGTCACTGTTTGCTTTAATAGGCAACTACACCCAAGCCGTCTGCGCCCTCTGATGGTACAGGAGGTGCCAGTCAGATGGGCCATGATGGTGAAGCAAACGAAGACGAGGAAGATGACGATTTTGACATTGGCCTCCCTGTTCCCGCCATCAAGCACCGACGCGCTCCCGCCCCGTGGGTGAGCCAGGGATCTGAAGCTGAAATCGAAGAGGCCCACTATCAACCCACCCGCCCGCGCATTCGTCTCCTGCTCAGCCGCAAGCGCCGCCTCTTTGGTGCCCCGCACCGCATCACCGATGCTCGCGAAAACCCGAATCACGAGTACCCGCCTGCTGCACAAATCATGGTTAGCTTGCGACATTGAGCTTGAAGCCCCCTTATCATACATAACTCTGAATAGCCGTCCTCGAGTCTCCCCCGTACGCAGGTGTCAGGCAACTCGCTAACTCACTCATATTTCGTCCCGCTTCCCACGACTCCACACCCAATGCTTGTCTGCAATCTTTGCACCCACCCTGACACCTAGTCACGGCCAATTCCCGAGGATCAAGAAGTCATCCACCGCAAAACCTTGGATATGAGTGTGCAGGCCGTCCAAGTTGTCACCACGGCCACCACGCAGACTCGCTGGTACGCAACTGCCTGCTGAGCAGCGCTCGCCACTCCTCGTCGGCTGATGCACATGTCCTTGCCATGCCCGCCAAAATATTCCCACTTGTAGGGTTCCGATGAAGAACGCAATCTCGCAGTACGTGCCCATGGACGTGCCTCTGGAACCTGAAGTGGCCAACTTGTCCAGACCCGCCTTGAACGATTCGATCATTTCCTTGGAAAAGCGGTACGTTACAAGAGGGCTGCGTCGGTTTTTTGATGTTTTTCTTGGGTTTTGGTTGTGAATGTTTGTTTTGTTTATTGTTCACTACTGTCGTCACTAATCTCACCTATTGCCTCCTCGTTTTCGATTGCTTCGTCGATGCAGCATGGCTGAGGCACTGCAGATGAACGTCGTGCTATCGGTGCACAAGGATAGCTTGAGCAGCCTAGATACAGGGCGCGCCATCACGCTGGGCCAAAAGCAAGATACTCGCCTCAAGGTCGGTTTCAGCATCGGTGGTTCTGGTGGCTCTGGCTGGACCTTGCTTTTGGAACACTCATTGCCACATGTTCCGTCAACTTTGGGGTTGAAAAAGGAGTACCAATCCTTCAAATACATGCAATTTGATGGCCCCCATGCTGTGACAGCCGCCGCCTTCCATCCCTCTCTTTCGGGCATTGTGGCCATTGGCTATGCTCGGACCGAGACGTTTGATGAACGAGTCGCACATAACAGCCACGTTCCTCAATCTCGCGTGCTCATTTGGAGCCTCTTTGACGTTGTTAAACCCCTGGTTTGTCTAAACTTGGCTGACAGACTTGGACCTTGCCATGCCTGCCCGTTGCTTATGTATGAGCCCGACTCCTTACGCCTGTGCATGGCTCCAATGCCGTTGACAGCTGGTCTTGGAGAGCCCAGACGATGTATTTGCTCTCGAATGGAACCCGTCGGGCCAGCACCTCCTTGCCGCGGGCTGCTACAACGGGCAGGTTGCATTGTGGGACCTTTCCCGCAAAGAGAAATTGCTCAACACCAGCGAGGGTCACAGCACTCAGGTTCGTGCCGCCAAATTTTGCTCAAGGCAGGACCAGGACCAACGAGATGTGCAACGACTCACGTGGTTTGCTCTTGTTTCAACGAACACACCCCTCGCCTCGCCCCCTGGCTCCATACTGGATTCTGCAGGATACAACGGACCCGGATAGCCAGGAAGATGGCAGCCCCTTGGCTATGGTAACCTACACCGTCTCCACGGCCATTGAGGATTCGCATAAGGGACCAATCACGGCGCTCCATTGGCTACCGCCGTCAGTCCGCGTAAGTCTGCCCCTAGGCATCAGATGTTTTTTTTTTTTTTTTTTTTTTGGTGTCTTCTCATAATCAACCGTGGATTCATCTCGCTCTTGTGCAGATTGACCATCGTGGGTTCTTTCAAGAGGAACCCGAAACGCCCGAGTCGGTACAATTGGTGACAGTGGCAAATGATGGTCTTGGCATGGTGTGGGATTTGCGGGGTGACCTGAAGGAAAACCCCACGACCCCGCCTCCTCTGCGCTCTTTGCATCTCAAGTGGGCACCTTTGCTCAAGGTCAGAGAGATGTGATTCTGATTTGCCCCTGTCCTGGAGTTTTGTTGAAATCAAAAATGTGCCCACGCACATACACATGTTGCTCATTTCAGTGTGTTGCACCCCCCGCCTGTTCACGGGATACTCGACAATGTCGACCATCATAGATCTACTTGTCAACCGACAGCATTCAAAATTTGCATGCGAGCACACTCGCCATGACCTTTCGCGGCATTCTGCCCTCCGAGCTTGGTCAGTCTGCTCCCGTTCAGCCTTTTGCCACCCGTATCCGTTCCTTATCCACTCTGTGTACGGTTGCTCGGATATCTAGAGCGCCACCGTCAACGTAGTGAGGTGCACGACTTTGTTCACAGCTCCCGGCTCTTGGTCGGCACTGAGCATGGCACGGTGGTTCAGCTGGATTGGAAGCCCCCCGAGTCCGAATCCGGCCGACTGGGTGGTACGTTTGGCCTGAAACCTTTTTTTTGCTTGCTTCAGACCTGCGCTTTGAACTTGCCGTCAATGTCAGGATACCTGTGCTGAAGGGTTGAAGGCATTATCAAATGCCACACAATCTGCTTTTCACATTGGCTCACTCATCTGTGGTCCCTGGTACTTTGTCCCTTTTTGGTAGTCCAAAAGATCGACCGGCAATTTACCATGCATGGAGGTCCAGTCCTCGCGCTCGAGGTTGGTGTCTTTATCTGCTCCATCTCGTCGCCACTCTCGGCATCTGCTTCAAACTTGATGTTTCGGCTTTTGTGCCGCTTGGATCTCTCATTGTCTATTGGTGCAATGCATTTTCGATGAACAGCGTAATCCATTCATGCCCGAGGTGGTGCTATCGGTTGGCGACAACGTATTGACCATCTTCCTTGACAATGAAGACAGTGTCCTGCTCTGCTATATGGTGACCGGTACGGAGGATGTCTGCGTGACCATGCTACCTTATCAACTTGTCGCCATTTTATTGCCGTGGCCCATTGCTCTTTGCATGCTCTCATGTCTTGTTGTTGCGATTGCTGTGGTGATCTGGGCGTAGGCAAACTGTTTTCGTCGGCTTGTTGGTCGTTGCAACGACCGACGGTCTTTTACGTGGGCCGGGCAGATGGCATGCTGGATGTTTGGGACCTTTCCGACTCCTCGTATGCCCCAGCCTCTTGCCAGCCCATGTGCGCGCCTGATGCCATCACGACAGTGCAGCATGCGCACATGACCCGCCTTGGCGCAGGCATTCTGCATCGACTGCTGGCCGTCGGCTCTGCCTCGGGGACCCTCCATCTCGTGGACTTGCCCAAAACTTTGACCTTTCCACAGCCAAATGAGGTGTGCCCATGTATACTTATGAACTACTCGGCTGTTCATTTGTGTGTGTGACTCACCCTGCTTCTCTTCGCTCGGACGTGTGGTAGTATGAGGTCTTGAAGGAATTTGTCAATCGTGAGCGTGCACGCCTTCAATACGTCGCAGACCGCGACGCCTCTGGCTCTGCTCAAGACTATTCAGAAGGTCGAACCCCCGATGTCAGCGTACGTCTTTTTGTGCTTACCCAGATGCTCTGTCCGGTGATTTTTTCATTTTTTTGATGCACGCCCTCACGCGACACTCACCGCCGTTTCCACGCACAGCTATCTGGAGGAGTAATTCAAAGTGATAACGCCGATGAGCTGTTCAAGTCGTATCTGAAGGCGGAACATGAGTTTCTTAAGCAGATGGGTTTGGCCGCTGATGAGCCTGCTGCGGACGAGCTGGCTGGCTAAATCCGACGGAATCGATGGCGTCTCTTCTATTGAATGTCTGAGGGTGTCAACTTGAGACCATTTATCCCTCCTCGTGCAACCTCAACACGAACGAACAGCACTCATCGGACTTGAGGGGGGAACATCCAACGAACAAGACAGATTCACATGATGATGTCAAAGAAAATTGTGACAATGAACACACACACACACACACACACACACACACACACACACACAAAGTGCACGTTTGCTCAATCCATCATCGATTTTCACCAATTTTCTCTCTCTCTCTGGGTTCTCTCTCTCTGTTTTTCTCTCTCTCTGTTTTTCTCTCTCTGTTTCAAGACTTGAATCATGGTGGGGAGCATGTTGTTGAGAGCGACGACGACGACGACGATGCGCAGTGCCGGCATGGTGCGGGCGCTGGCGCAGCGTGCACAGTCGACGCAGGCGCACACCGTGCTCACGTTTGATGGAGATGGTACGCGCCCGCCGAGCCGCCCTGTGTGTGATTGTGGCACGTCGACTTGACCTTGTGTTGATGCCTCTGAAATCGGCAGGCATTGGTCGTGAGATTGTATCGGCGGCAAAAGAGTGCATCGAGGCCACCGGCGTTAATATTCGCTGGGAACAGATGGACATGGTATGTTACCTCATGCCTGGCTCACCAAACTGCAACAATACACCAACTCATGTGTTGTCGCTTCTTCGCTCTCAGGGGTATGAGGCTATGCAAAACACCGGCGTGTACATTGATGATTCGCACATGGACGCTTTCGAGGAGATTGGTGTGCTCTTCAAGGGCCCACTGACTGTACCTGTACGTGCTCTGCCCATCTCTTGCCCGGCCTTGACGCAGGGCGTGGCCTTTTGACGCGTCTTCCCCAACTCCCCTTCCTAAACCAGCCCAAGGACACCAATGCCTACGTTGAGGTGCGAGGCAAGCGCTATACGAGCGGGAACCAGGTGTTTCGAAAGTACTTCCAACTCTTTGCCAACGTTCGGTACGAGATCATTCTTTTCCGGTGGCTGCTTCCAAGCCCACCACCTGCGTGTGATCGTTCATGGTAGCCTGTGCACCTGTGGCCCTTTGCAGCCCTGTCCGCTCCATGCCGGGTGTGCGTGCGCCCTTTAACGATGTTGATCTTGTCGTTATCCGCGAGGTTTGTGGGTATTGCCAACCCAGATCTACTGACTGTTCCGTGTCGATTGCATTGGCCCCTCACTGTTCTGGTCTTTCTAGAACACCGAAGATGTGTACACCGGCGAGGAGACTTGGGTGGACGCTGACACCGTACACTGCGTCAAGCGTATCTCCCGCGGTGCCTCTGAGGTGAGGCCAAAAGCCACCCGCTTTCTCCACGCACCTGCACAGTTGCCTGCTCTTGGCCTCAAGACATATTTTCATGGGCACACTGCTTGCAGCGCGTGGCTGACTTTTCCTTCAAGTATGCCCGTGACAATCAACGCAAGCGTGTCACGGCCCTACACAAGGCCAACGTCTGCAAGCAATCGGATGGCCTCTTTTTGAACACTTTCCACGAGGTGGGCCTCATTCTCGGGCCGTATTGTTCCACTCCGTCTCGTTTCGTATACTCACGTGCATGGGACCTGTTCTTGCTTGCTGATATCCCCCACCACATGTGTACCCAGCGAGCGGCTGCCACCGACTTGGGTGGTATCATCGCCGATGACCAGCTGGCCGACTCGTGCTTGACGAAGCTCATGATTGAACCCAAGAGCTTTGACGTCCTGTGCTGCCCCAACCTTTACGGCGATCTGGTAAATCCACTTTCCTTGCGCATCAACCGTCATGATCACCATGCGCCCTCGACCATGACCATGTCCATGTCCATGTCTCACAGCTCTCCAATCCCATCTCCCCTCTCCTCTCCCGCTCTCGTTGTCTTAGGTGTCGGACCTCCTTGGTATGTGCCATGCAAGCCCGCCCACAGCATAACAATCGCAGGCGCATCGGAATTTTGCTTGTTTTTCTGATGCCCATCACCTGATCATGTCTAGGTGGCATGGTGGGCTCTCTGGGCCTGTGTCCCTCGGGCAACATTGGCACTCACCAGGCTCTTTTTGAGCCTGCACATGGCTCTGCGCCAGACATTGCGGGCAAGGGCATTGGTAAGCTTCGTCGGTGGCTTGCATCAGCACATAGGACAGCAGGCTGTTTAGCCACGTCATATCTGTTGGGTGGTTGTTCATTTTTTTTAATTTTTACTGCTCTGCCCAGCCAACCCCACCTCCCAGATTCTGTCTGGATGCATGATGCTGTCACATCTGGGTGAATTTGAGGCAAGCCAGCGACTGGAAAACGCACTTCGGGCCATGTACGCGAGTGGCATTGTACCGGTATGTCGTCACATCACTTATTTGGAGCCTTGCATGCTTCCCTGTCTACGCTTTGCTTCGACTTTCTTATTGCATCCCCTATCCCAGGTTGATTTCGGTGGTCAGGCCGACACCAAGGAAGTGGTGGCCGCCGTGCTCAAGCATTTGTAGATTTGCCCGTGTTCTGGCATGCATTGCCGCCACAATTAGACAGGCCAAATTCCATGACAAACTGTGAAGAATGATTTCATCCATGACTGTGGTCCGACATGCATAACGTTCACGACTTTCCTCAAAGTTTCAAATTTCGCCAACGAAAAATGGCAAGTCAGGCAAATGCACACAAGCAGGAAAAATCACACCCTAAAGATCACTTTGTGGCCAATGATAATGACCTCACCAACTCGTAGGTGGCATCCAAAATCACATGGTCGTCGCCAAACATTGTTGCAGTCATGCAATCGCGCGTTGGTGGTGGCGAAGCCAATGGTGAAGTCGCACGTCCCAAGGGAGATGGGGGTGCTCCACCGCGTAATCTGTGGCAACCAATTCCAACCGGCACAGCGATGAGCCCCAATTTGCTCCTCCATATCTATCTCATATTGGCACACACACACACACACACACACACACACACACACACACACACACACACCTGGAAATGTTGTTCAGGGTCTGCTTCAGACGATAATGCACAGTCTTGGCATCAAAGCTTGGTGATGGGTGTCGGCAATGGTGAAGCACCTGCGTTGTTGCGTTTGAAAGATTTGTGAGCAAAATGGAATGCGTGGTCATGCACAATAAGTCTACTGTTGGCCTGTACCTGTGTGATGAGGATCAGTAGAATATGATCCATGGCTACGTTCAACTCAGTGATGTCCTAGACATGACCTCGCATCAAATGAGCAATCAAGCGAGCCCACAATCAACGCGCAAGCTTTCTGTCGCATGCCTCTGGTTCAAGATGCCACGCCTTACCTCGCCAACGCCAACGACTTGGCGATTGGGCGAGCCCGATGGTGATGCAGCTGACACCGCCCGAGCCCCACGGCGCGATACGGCGCGCAATGTGTCCTACACGGCCGGTCAGTACGAGGAACAAGTAAGGCTTTGAAACCACCCAATCCAGACTACCAGGAATCTTTGGACGAATGCACAGAGGTACAGACCAGAGCAATGAATAGCGTGCTCAGGCTGCCCGTATCTGTGTCCCGGCTTCCGGCATCAAAGTAGCACACCATGGCCTGGAGCAGTAACCAAAAAAAAAAAAAAAAAAAAAAAAAAAAAAAAAAAAAAAAAAAAAATCCAAGGTGTGAGCGTATTCAGACTTTGACGCGGGCACATGTGCCATACAGGCTGGGCGAGTTGCAAGAAAACCCACCGCAAGGTCGGCTGCCTGCCGCACTTGGTCTGATGAAAACGTGAGATGGGTCAGTGTCACGGCCACGTTGCACATGACCTGAATCAGTTCATGAGAGATGCTCTATGCGAGGGTGTGACCAGCGACGGCATGAGCTCTTTGTTGGACACTGCGACGCCACGGAATAGGACCTGACAAACTAACATGGTAGAACATGTTTGTGGAGGCCGCTTGTTCACCGCTCATGGCAGTTGGCGTGGGTGTGAAAAACTATCGGAGCCGATGGCGATTTGCAAGTCGTGAGCAATGAGCGCAAAGCTTGGGTCTGCAGCCAATCATTAATCCGAGCCCCGACGTACCCTGTCACTGGCCCGGTGCAAATCCTCTTCCTCCGAAACAGAGACAGCAACAAAGGCACTGCTGATCTTGGTCGCCGATCCGCTCAAAAACACATTGAGATCTGCAGATGCAAATTGACATGGCAAGCCAGTATTGAGGAAGGCGCCACACAGCCGGTATATGGGCGCACACGGAAAAGGTTCGCCCTGCATCCAACAGAAGAACGTACCGTCCAACAAGAACGCAAGCCCACGAATGAAGCGGCCATCATCAAGAAGAATGGGCATGGCAGCTACCCATTGTGGAGTATGCCACGAAAATGCCGCACAAAGTCGCATCATGTCGGACAATTCCTCAAGCTCTAGCAAGGTGATCTGGTTTTGGCGCAGCCTAGCACATCGTGGCCCACAATCAAGAGGTGAGGCACAGCCCCGTGGGTGTGGGCATGTTATACAACGCGCAGAACCCCTTGACGCACCGAGATTGGCCTTGTAGCATACGCTCATAGTGCACCGTGAAAAAGGAGAGCCCCAGATTCACGGCCTGAGAGGAGTTCATGCTCACGATGGCCGTCACGAGCTGGAGACTGAAGCGCCAGACAGTGAACCATGGGTTGACAGCGGAGGCATGCTGTGATTTGGTATCCCATATCGCAATGGATACACAAGCATGCAAAATTTAAGACGTCAGTTGTGGCACTCGACAAGCTCAAGAGCACGCATGGAAAGATGATTCAACGTACCCGCGTCAGGTATGGGGCCAAGGAAGCTGCCCCCATGGCGTGATCTCGCCACATGGCAGCAGTTCCGCTGTTCAAGTGATACATCTGCCAATGTCGATTTTGCAGTCAACCCCATCCAAGGCATGCAAGTGAACCGCGGTGAGAAGCAAAGTGTGTATGTGCAGCGTTCACTAGAGAGAGGCGCTGCTTGTTGCACAACGCGATGTGTGTACAAAGGAAGTTGCATGCCACCGCTTTCAAGCACAGAAGCGTACCAAACCGCCTTTCTCGTTGACGGGTTGGCCGTACTCCAGTGCCGTCAGACCATTCGGCAGGTGAACGATTGTCAGAGCCAAACGCAAAACATGTTGCACAAAATTGGCATCTGCAGCATCGAGTGCCCCAGCAAGTATTAAAATGCGCTTCATCATAATAAACGCACACGGGCGCTGGACGTTGCCGAAGAAAGCGCACGAAAGACTTACGCTGGCGGACTTGCATGAAGTTGTCGGACAAGTGCAACAGCCGCTCGAGCAGCATGGATTGATACAAATGCCGCAGTGGGACGCCAGAAGTGCTCTCACGCACGAGCCAGGTCAACACCACCACAGCTGGGCCAACGTTGTCCTGTGTACGGCCACGGCCAGCCGTGAGAAAACCACGATGAATCTGTCCAATGATGTGGAGCATCGCATCATTGACCCACCGCGTAAGTAGAAGCATCCGGGGCGTCGTTGACGGCCGGCGTCTCCAAGCTGACAAGATCATGAACAAGGCCTTCGGAGACATGCACGGCCAAGGCGTCAAAGTGACGCTGGCATTCGGCCAGTACGCTGGCCGCTGCCTTGGGCTGAAGCAACATGCAACCAGACAAGTAGATCGCCGCAGTGAGAAACAGGTCTCGTCTTGTGTTGCACTCGCAAATTTGAAGCCATGTACCAAGGCCGAGGCAATCTTGAAAACCTGGATTGAAGCTCACCTCGGCATGCTTGGACACCGGCGGCCAAAGCGCAACCATAAGCTGTGCCAGCGCCTGTAATGCACTGAAGCGTACTACGCTTAAAGTTGCCGTGGAAGAGCTCGTTATGCTCAACAAAGCAGATAACCTACAGGAAAACCAACGATGAGCTAAGACACGCCCACGAAACGAGAACACTGACACCCCCAACAGCAAGGCGAGAGGAAAACAAGGCGGGTGTCATGGTCTGCCACGTACTCAAGCAACATGCTTGCAACGCTTTCAATGGTCACGTGTTTGTGAATACTCTCGCTGCGTTGAACTAGAAGCAGTTGACAAGAATCGAGTGGAACAGTGCCCAGTCAGCCGATGTTGTCGCAAGCATTCCGACCGGCGCGTAAGGCACAGACTACTCACGAATACGTCCCAAATGCAGTGCAGCCGTCTCCGCCAATGCCACGGCAATTTGAGCATGGTAATGTGCTGCGTCTAGCCATCAAGTATGGCAAAAAAAAGAAATAGGCACAAGCATCAGTGCGTGGAGGCCTGGTGCCTGGTGCCTGAACGTGTCGAGAAGCCATAGCTTGAGCGGGCCGCCGCGAACGATGATCATACCAAACCATTGCATTGTGCTGTTTGCACTTGGACTGCTCTCTGCGTCGCAACCAGCTTGGGCCTGGAAACGTGCTTGCTGCGATATGGCCCACATGCGGAATGAGTGCTTTCAAGGGAAGAAGCTGCTGTGCAGTTCTGGGATCCTTTCAAGACCAACCTCGAGGCATTTGACAACAAGTTTGCAATACTGGGTATCGTTCATCACGTAGGGTTTTGCTTTGTTGCTCGGAACAGTGAGTCGTCCGAGAGACGCGGGCCGCGCTGGTCCAGGCTCAGCAACTGTCTCGCTGCCCTCGTGCTCGCAACAAATGCCCACAAAGTTGATCCAGGTGCGGACGTAGAGTACAGTGGCCTCAGCAACCGCCTTTGTCTCAAATTTGCCTTGCAATGGCAGCTCGGGCACCTTGTTCTGCGTGTCCAGGGCACGACGGCATGACGCCAGAAGGTGAGGGGCAGTGGACGTGCGTGCGATTGCTCAACATGATGTTGTCGTACCAAAGCTTGGAACACTTGGACCAGATGTTTTGGTAGCCCATCTCGCCAGCTGTATGTCTCGAGCGTGATGAGCTCCAAAGCCAACGCCTGCCAACATTCAAATCACAGAACCGCCGAGCCATGAGCAGGGGCAAGTATAAAACTCAGTCAACTGCTAGGTCTCCACATTCCAACAGGTGCAAAGGCTCCGCAATACCTGTGCCTCTAGCAAGTGGGCCGTGTGGACGGAGCTGGCTCGCTCCGGTGTGCGCTTCATCAGTCGACCCAAGGCTGTCCATAGCTCATCGTTATCTCGAAGAACATCTGCTGCAGGCCCTGACCACACCCGAAGGAGCAGGTTCTGGCGCCGTCAAAAAGTAAGGCAGAAAACATACACCCGCACACGCACGTACGGAAATAGAGAAATCAAAAAAAAAAAGCGGCACGAAAATATGCCAAAAAGAAATGAAAAAGCAATGAGCACAAGCTGCGATGGCCGCTATGGTGATGCATGAGGGATGATCGAGGAAATTAAAACATACCAGACACGCTGCCACCAAGTCAGGATGCTCCTCGATCCACGACGGCTCAGTGACGATGGAGATGCACTCGGGAAGACAACTACGCGCACCATAAGTGAGAAGCCCTGGAGCCAAGACCATGTCAACCAAAAAGGCACATGCAACCAGCACGGAACCCGACAAACCTGTTGGGTCCAAGAACAAGACCACCACTACTGGAAGTGTCGTCCCCTTGCGCCTTGGCTCTGCGCACATCCAGAAACAAGCGTCCCACGCTTGGCTGCACAAATTCCCGGAGGTCGCATGAGGTGACGACTCGTCAACACAGAAGTTTTGCACAACAATGTGTATGCACACGCTGAACGAACACAGTGCACGGCGTCTTTGCGCCACAGCGTACCTGAGAGTGGACAAGCTCTGCAATCAACTGTACAATGGCAATGCGTAGCGTAGTTGGACTATCCGACTCGAGACGCAAAAGCAAAGCATAGCGCAACTCATGGACGCCGTTGCCTAGGATGCTGCTGACTGAAACGTGTGAAGGGTTGGTGCTCGAAGCTGAGCCACCATCACTTGCAAATCGGCTGGCGACGCTGGCCATGCGAGCAAAGACTTGGGCTGCGAACATAGGAATGGCCTCCTCGTTTTGAACCGTTATGAGCTTTGCCACGGCAATCAGAGGATGACGGCTGCTCGATCCTGCCATATCCGGCAGTTGCTGCGACATGGACGCAGTGCGTGCAGATGCTTGATCAGGCATGGTAACTTGCATCTCCAGCTTTGTAAGAGGAGCCCCTGGTTTTGCTTCGCGACTCGCACGACGCAACAACCGCGAAAGAACTAGCAGCAAGGACTCGAGCATATCGGCCACCAATTGACGATTCCGCGACAGCTCATGCTGGGCGGGTGCCTGCCAGAGTTGTGCAACCTAAGGACAGAAAATGCCGCAAAACACAGCAGTGAATGTATACGGCAGGGAATCAAAATTCCAAAAGAAAAAACGGGTTGCGAATCCTTTTAAAAGCAAGACAAGACACAAGATGACGAGCGACTTCAAGGGCCGAGGATCATCGCACCATATGGAGGAGATGCACTAGAGCCTGCGCTGCGCGTGCATCATCATGGAGGTAACGATGAATGGCTTTTTGCACGTGGCGCACGGTCGGGTTGGAGGTTTCCAAGCTCAAAATCTAAATAGCCCGGAAGCGCACAGAAGAAAAAGAAGTTGAGAAGCCGAAGATAAAATGAAAGAAAAACAAGAGAGAGGAAGAGCAAACAAAGAACCAGTTGGCAGAGACAAGAATCGAACAGGCCGCTGCAAGAGCTGGCATGAAGTATCAACAGGAACTGTCTTTTTCCGACAATGATCATACCGCGCCAAGCCAGGTGCTGAGAGCATGGATCAGCCCCAAATAGTTTTCGAGGCTGGCTGCTTGCCAATGCGGGGCTTCAGAAAACACTTGGAGAAGCAAAAACTTGACCATGTTCACCAATGAAGCCCGGGTGTGCGTATCATTTGGCTCCTCACAATCGGCAAGTGAGACCAGCACCTGCTGCGTCAGGAAGATGAGCTGAACTGTGGCCTCAAAGCGGCCCATTTGACGCTCCATGTTGTACAGAATGCGCATGGCAATGTTTTCCTCGTCAGCTGAGATGAGACGGATTTCCGAGCAGCGCTGCCAAACTCCCAAAGGATCATCCGTGGCACGGTACACGAGCAAGCGTAAAGCATGAGCAGCCACCCCAAGCATGTCGGGGGAAAGATGACTGGCTGCATCAAGCTTGGTCAAGGCCCAGTCCAGTAGGAGCGAGGATTGGTGGGGCCGCCCAAGCGTTTGATAGATGTGAAAGAGGTGATCGTGTAGCTCGGCACTGAGATCCCGATGGTAGCAGCAACTAGCCACAATTGATGTCAAATTGCAGGCCAAACGGGCGGAAACCTCCCCTTGGGACAGGACTGTTCCGGCCAGTTCGGTCAAAAGGAACCAGCCACTGTATGGAATGTACCAGTAAACAATGACATCTTGCTGCTCGGAAGTCACTGTCATGGTGCCTTGAGTGCCGGCCGCTGCTTGCAGCTCCAGTTCACCGAGTCGAAAAGTCTGAGGGCGTAGAAGGACGCATGCGCCCGAAGCTGCGTCAAGCTCATAGTCCACCCCCAGCTGGCGTGCTGACATGGATGCGGCAAAGCCACGCATGGTACAGATGCTGTCATATACGCGCTCGTATTGAGACGCTGCATTGACACCAGCCCCCACCGTGGATAGCGCTGCCAACAACGCTGGGAAAGCTTCCATGTCAACGGGGAACCTAAGGCCGCCCAAATCAGGCCCCGACAATCAATCGTGAGCGTTTTCGGTGTGAGGCACCACATGCCCGCATTCAACAGTCAAAGATAGACCATTCCACACACAAAGACAGAAACAATGGGTGAAGAAGGGGAAGCGTCATCGTACGTTTGAAGAGCATGTAAAATGACGGCAATGACTTGGTTGCTGTCAGCCGGATTCGCGGCAGCAGGCTCGTCGGGCTGAGTGACAAAGCGCCACAAGGCCTCTGCTGCATCTTGGCGAAGGCGGGCCGATTGCTCCAGTAGCATGACAATGAGCGTGACCACGTGCCCATAATGCCTGTTGGTGGCGGTACCAAAGGCAAAGCTCGTCAAAATAGCATCGAGAGCACCAGCGATGATATCTGCTCGAAGTGCTTGGGTTGCCAGCTGGAGGGCGTCGGGCCCGGGCCCGGCTTGCAGGGCCGGTTCAACATTTCCAGCTCGAAGACAAAGCTGCAGCAAGGGCCACACTTCACCGTACTCGAGCGCGTTGGTATCTGCAGAGCACAGAGATTGCCAACAGATATTCATTAAGCAAAGACAAAGGAAGTTGGATGAGGCCCAAGCACGATGGGGGGTAAGTCAGACAAAGTCAGAATTTGAAACATTAGCAAAGGGTAGAGGAAGCCAATATGGCAGCATGAAACTCACGGGCATCTGGCAGCAAGTTTGTGAGGCGTGCCAGGGTGGCGGGAGGCAGAAAGACAGCATTCGCCAGGGTGGTTGAGTCCGTCAGGCGAAGCTTCTCGAGAGTACCAGCACCATCCAAATTGGAAGGAATTTGGTCAATCAATCGCTCAACGGCGCTGCTGACCGCCGCCCAGGCGAGGATGGGTACGGCTAAAAGCAGCAGCCACTCGGCATCGGCTGCATCCTCTGCACCTGAGCCGTCTTTGGCTGGAGCGACGCGCTGAGCGGCAGCACGAGCTACGCAGGCGTCCAGTGGAGCCACGCTGGCGAGATATCCGGCCAATAGTGAAGAGCCGACGCTTCGCTTGGTATTGACACTGTGGTAGGAATGAAGTTTCGAGCCACGCCTATGAGTTGGACCGGGCTTCAACCAGCATCTATGCGCCTTGCTCCGAGTATATTCGCTCCTTGCTCGTCGAAACGGCGCGCAAATCAATGACATGCACATACCAGCTCGCAAGATCACTCAGAATGTCATCTAGTTGATGAGCTTGGATGCAGGAGAGCATGACGAGTACGAGCTCTACGCGAATGGAGCGCACGGTGGACTGCCAGCGCTCTCGATTGGTCTGCCACCAAGTTGTCCCAGAAAACAAGGCCTCTTGTCGTAAAATCTAGTCAAAAAGATGAAGAGACCCATGAACCCTGATCGAGATTGAAACGCAGGCGCTGCGCAGAACCGTGGTTTAAACCCAACATTGGCAATGAGCACGTCAAAGCCGAACCTGCTGTTGAAAAAGAGGAACGATCAGTTTCATCTCACGCTCTGTGATATCCGTCAGCTGCAACAAAGAGCGAACAAAGCAGGTGTAGGTAAGACAGAAGTTGGCAATCGGAGGTGTCTTGGATGCTGGCGAAAACCCAGCCGAGTCACGAACTGCGAGGACGAAGGAGAGGATGGAAAGAAGCAACCGTGCTTCTGCCAGGCAGGCGTGCATGAACAACTCCTCAAGCCGATCTGTCAAAAGTTGAGCCGAAGCCTGATCCTTTTTGGATCCTGCTGAGATTTTCGTGAGAAATCTGGAGAAGTGGTGCGCGACAAGCCAACAGTACGACGCGTCATTTCTCCTGACATACCGGGTGCAGCATCTTTGGTGGTGGCGCGAGACACAGCGCGTTGCGGCCGGGTAGGCGTGCTGACCTGCAGCTCTGTGAAGAAAAAGAAAAAAACATTCGGATGCGGAGAAAAGAACCAAAATCCAAGTACATGAGCAGTAATTTCGGCACGGATGAGTGCAGAGGGCGTACTGCCAGGAACTACCAAGAACTAAGAAGAACTACCTTGAAGCAGCTTGGCTCGGCCATTGGCGGGTGGGAGTACCGGAAGGATAGCCTAGCAAGAGAATGATGAGCTCTGGGTGATCGCCTGTGGCAGACATGTAACCCGCACGCCTGCACACAGACACACACACACACACACACACACACACACACACACACACACACACACACACACACACACACACAACATACCGCGCGCTTTGTGGCACGGTCTTCGCGCGCCGCCAACAACGAGGCAAAATGAAGTTGCAGTGATGGTTTGAGGTACTGTTGCGTCAAATTGACCAAGAGTGCACTCGGCTCTTGAGGGTTGTGTGCCAAGAGCGTGGAGGCCAGGGTGCCGTACTCGGATTCTTCGCTCTTGGCAAGGATAAAGCCAACCATCTCCAGAGCGCGCTGCCTAGTGGTCAAATAAAACTTGACAAGCTGGAAAAAGTGAACATTCCCCGGGCCGAATAGAAGAAACAAACCGGAATGCGGTGTGAGACGATGAGCGTGGGAGCCCAAATGCCATAGTTGCGTTTTGACAATGGGCGCGGTGCATCGATGCAGGACTCGCACGCCGACCTTGGCTCGAAGATTGGCAGCAAGATCTTCGGACATGAGGTAATGATCCAAATGCTCTGTGCCTTGGGAGGGCCGGGAGTTGGCCACGTACTGCTCGACTAAAGCTCGAGCTTGCTCGTGGTGCAAGTTCTAAGCAACAGTTCTTGGCGTGAGATGTTCACCTCGGTGAACGCTCTGAGTGGTGACTCTTGGCCAGCACTATGGGGACAGCGAGCAGACTGACCAGAAGATACGCCAAAGAGTCGATCCACTCGAAGCGTCTCTTCTTGACGACATGCTCGGCAGAGTCAGCAGACAGAGAGCTGGGCAAAAGCTCCTGGCGCAAGGCTTGCTTTGAAGAGTCACTGCCAAGACAACAGACGCAGCACTGATGAGCGCGGCCCATGATCTACAGGCCAACCCCGTGCTGCTCAGCCCGACTGGGCCACAGAGGAGACAAATTGGCAATCAAACCTGGCGGGCTTGAAGAAGTCCAGAAGATTGGTCATCTCTTTGAGATGAGTCTTGGACACGAGCGATGGCTAGGCAAGGGAAAGCACAGAGGCGAGGATCAAGTGGTGAGCACTGAGACATTGGTTGAGCTCTCTTTCAGTCAGAGCCCACATCAACTGCTAGCCGTGCCAAGCTACCTGAAATTTTGGAGTGTCGAAGATGCGCAGCAGGCGCAAAAAGGTTGGTGGTGCACCGGCTGCCTGTGTCGGACCCTCCACATGGCGCAGGGGGGAAGCCTTCTCCGGACCATCAGCTTGCGCCTTGAAGAGCGCCAACTTTGGTGTTGCAGGTACCGAAGCACCGGCACCCACTGTGGCGCTCATGATGGGCCGTCCAGGAGCAAAACGCCCACCCAGAGGCCACTACCGCTCTCTTCTCCAGCCCAAGAGCAGGGACAGCACCAACACCAACACCTCACACTCGTCCACAGAGCAGAGAGATGAAAAACGAAAAAAAAAATTTAATTTGAGAGACACGAGCTCTCACACACACACACACCACACACACACACACAACACACACACACACACACACACACAGAACTGCGAAATTATAGTCAAGAAACGAGGGGTCGGTCAAGTTTATCGGCCAATGGGACTTTTATGAACGCGAACGCAGTGAGTGCGTTATTCTTGTGTGGGGGTCATAATTTGTAGATTGGTACAGAGCCCGACCCCCGACACCGTGGTGAGTCACACGCATGTGGTCTAACCCTTGCTTGAACGGTGAAACAAGAAAAGGCAACGACCCCTCGAGCGCTCCCTCGCTCGCCTGGATCATGGCGCGACCGGTGTATGGCTTGTCTCTTTGGAAAGGGCAGCCAGCCTGCTGGTGTTTTGAGGGCAGGAGAAGTAGGGGGCATGTGGTGCTTGGGCCATGGGTTTGAAGTTGAGGGCATCTTCCGTTTTCTAGACCAATTGTGAGCTCGCTTCTTCTTGCTGCTGAGACGCGAGCGCGGGCGAGCGAGAACCTCGACGCGCTGGGTCTGCTGACTGGCGTCAGGCAAATTCTCTCGCCTCTTTTGTACCCATGGGCTCGGTCCTTGGCCTGTCCATTCATCATGTAGCCTTGTTTACTTTGTGGGATGCTGCATTCACACACGGGACGGCGTTTCTTGACGCGAGCTCTGGCAATGATGCTGAGTGTACATGGGAGCTCATGGCAATTTCCCTTTTCACCCTTGGCAGGTGGTCTACCCTATACCGTAGCACCATGGCGGCACACGATCTGACCCAGGCTATCTGCCAGAACCTGGACCCGCACCTTATTCTGCCGCTCCTGGATCACTGCGTTGACCTCGATGTATGATGGTTGCACCCCGATCGAGCCATGAACATGTACCACTTGCTGCTCTTGTCCAGGTATCTCGAGGGTTCTCATTGTGATGCATGATGCTTTGCGGGACGTACCAGATCTACAATGAGGCCGATCTCAAGCGCGCCAAGATGCAGGTCTTGAGCCGCACCCGCCTCATCGAGCAAGCGCTGGAGCTTGCTGACGCAACCGAGAAGAAGGGTGCGTCGACTTGAGCTCAACATCTTTTTATAATTGGCGTTCTCAGCGGAGGCCTTTTCTTGCTCCATCCACATCAAGTCTATCTCCGACTTATCCTTTCATTCCCTGGCCCTGTGTAGATTTGGATGCCCGCATGCGCTCAATCAGTGAGGAGGAGAAGACTTGGGAGAAGCAGTTGGAGCCAGTTTTCGAGATGTTTGAGAATGACGAGGTCCTCTCGATTATTGAAGCCACGAAGAACAAGGATTCGCTCCTGTCAGAGCTGGAACCCTACGGCGTAAGCTTTTGTTTTTTCTCGTGCCAGTTGAATGAAAGGTGGTTGCGAGGCAGGTCGTGGCTTGTGGTGGCAGCAGTCCTCGAACCCGCAGTCTTCCCTCGCCCTTGTCTCCAGAAACCTGATCCTGTCAACTCGCATGCCCGTTTATGGAATAGTTTACCGAAAACACGGCCGACCTGCTCTACCATGGTAGCAAGTTTTACTTTGATCGCGGCCAATACGACCTGGTGTGTCGGCGTCGTTCCCGACTGCTTATCCTGCTTTGACCTTGATTGCCTTGGCCTGTTGACCCAACTCACTGTTGGCCTCACCCTAATGGATAGGCACATGGCTTGCTTTACAACTACCGTGCCGTGTCTACCGATGACAAGCTCAAGTTCACCGCGCTGTGGGGCAAGCTCGCGGCTGCCATCCTCAGTGGCAACTGGCAGACAGCGCAGGAGGACATGTACCTGCTCCTGGAGTATATTGATGGTGGCAAGAACGAATTGACGGCTGTCGAACAGCTGCAGCAGCGCAACTGGCTGTTGCACTGGAGCCTGTTCGTCTTTTTCAACCAGCCTGATGGCCCTGATGGTATCGTCGACCTTTTCATGAACAAGGAGACGTGCACCAATGCCATGCAAACCATCGCACCCCATCTCTTCCGTTACGCCACGGCTGTGGCCATCATGAGCAGGCGCAAGAAGCGTGATGTCATGTGGGAGTTTGTCGGCATTGCGCGCCAAGACAAGGATCTCGGTGACGACCCTGTTGTCGGTTTCCTGGTCAGCCTCATCAAGGACTTTGACTTTGTCACGGCTGAGGAGAAGCTGCAGCAGTGCCGCGAGGTCCTCTCCAAGGATTATTTCCTGGCTGAAATGACGGACGAATTTATCAACACAGCACAATTGTACCTCTTCGAGGTCTACCTTCGCGTTCACAGCCGCGTCAGCATCAAGTAAGCTGCCGTGCGGCTGGCTGGGAGAATGACGCTTGGCGCGGGGTTGGTCCGCTTGTTCTCACGCTCGTTTTGCGTTGTTGCTGCTGCACAGGAATGCGGCCACGCGCCTCGGCAAGTCGGAGGATGATGCTGAGGAGTGGCTCGTCAAGCTCATCCGTGACGCCAAGTTGGATGCGCAAATTGACCCGGCCTCGGGCGAGATTCACATCACGAAACCCGTGACAACGGTGTACCAGCACGTGTTGGATCGCACAAAGAACCTGCAATACCGCACGTACGTAATCGTGGAAAGCTTGCATCATCTCCATCCCAATGGTGCTTTTCACCACTCAAACTCATCCATTCCCGCTCTTTTCAGGCGCATGATGAACGAGCAGCTGCAGGGCGGCGGCAAATCGAACAAGAAGGGTGACTACAAGAAGGGTGACTACAAGAAGGGTGGTGATTTCAAGAAGGGCGGTGACTTCAAGAAAGGTGGTGACCACAAGAAACGTGCTTGGGTCAAGTAAAGGGGGGTACATACCCATGAATGTCGCAGCTAGTCTGCCTGCCGTAAAATTTCAAATTGGCGAAGAGTGTGGTGTGTTCTTCTCTCTCTTGTCCACTCGCAAAACAATTTCAATCTTTTTTTTTTTCCTATTCTTCTTTCTTTTTCTTCTATTTCCTTCCCTCTTTCATCTGGAACGAGATGATGGCGGCACCTGAAAGGTGGATTCAGAATAGCAGAGCAACCGTGACTGAAAGACGAATGTTAGCCTCAAAGCGGATTATCAAGTGATCTGCTGATGAAGAATTTTGGCGCTTTGCTAGGTCAACCAGATCTTCAAATACCGGTGCGATAAAGTCGATAGATTTGCCAAAGTGACTAAAACTCGGAGCCTGGGGCAGATACCTTCGGGGGAGGAAAAAAAAAAAATCACTTTTTTTGCGGGAACTGCCCCAAAACTGAGCCAACTCGTGCCCTCCGCTTCAATTTTGGTGAAGCATGGCCTTCTCACGGTTTAAATCATTGATGAAGGATGGTAGCAATCCAATCAGTCATAAGAAACATAACATGCGAACGCACAAACGTATTTGAGAGAAAAAAAAAGAAAAATAACAAGAAAACAGAAAGCAAAAGCGGCGCGTGTGCCACGCTCTTGTACCGGGCCAAACCTAGATGTTTAGATGTCCACCAGGGTTCGAAAAACGCGCAAATCAAACACCTGCCAAAGTTTCGTTCACACAAGGGCCGCCACACGGGTTATAGATGGTGCCGTTGTGAAAGAATTGGGCAATCATCTTCTGGGCGGCTAACGAGCGGCGCTCTTTGCCGTGGGTGTCGGCCTCAGTTGGTGGAACATTGACCGTCGGCACCTGGCAAAGCGTCCCGGGTACCAAATGTAAAGATGCAATGGCGAGGCGGCATCCAATCTCAGAACGTGCGAGGGGCGGTGGTATCTGTGCAATCGCGATTCTTCCATAACATACCGGTGGGGTGTTCCAATAGAAGCCCAGGGCAAAGTTGATATCGTCGCTAATCACCTCGGCATCGTCGTGCATTGGAAAGCCGTAAAGGCTTGAGTTGCCTTCGTGGACATTGGATGAGAACATGTGACAATCCTAAGTTGCGGTCGCGTCGGGAGAATGAGAAGAGGCGGCAAGACCTGCTCAACCGTGGCTGTTTGAGAGGCATGTGGATAAGACGCATACCAGGGAGCGAGCCAGCTGCAAGCCACCCAGCCAGGAAACTTGTGCATCGGAAAGACCATAGTGCACCAGCACCTGATGCTTGGGGGTGTTTGGGAGCAGATCTCGTGAGACACGATTCAAATAGCCTGAGGGCTCCATGCGATCCCAAAGAAGTTGCATGGAAGATAGCAAGAAAACACGGTCCGAGCTGTCATCATAGCGAGCCTATTTGAAAGAGAGGCGATCAAAGGGTCAACAAGACCGAACATCAGACACTGGACCTGAAAAGCCACAAAGATTTGGCGCAAATCTAAAACTCAGTTGATACGTGCAAGAGTTCTCGCAAAATGACAGGTTGACCAGCCAGCTTTTGTCCCGTGGAAGCCAAGTGGCGTCACGAACCTTCAGGATGTCAAACAGCACGGCAAAGTCCTTGCTGCGGGGCAGGAGGAGGCTGTATGGCGCACCCGGAACGCCGATAACACCTCGAACCACGTCCGTGGTGAGTGCCATGTAGACGCTGCCGTAAATGCCACCTGTAGCACCCAGTCGCACAACCGGAATTCCATTGTGACAAGGCATCGCGAGCCTCGCGAGCATCATGACACTTTGACAACTTGGAAGCACACACCTTGGCTGTTGCCGTAGTAGTGGCGACGAGTCGGGTCGATGACCGTAGTGCCATTGAATGTCAGGTGTTCCGACGTGTAAAACGCCGGGGACGATGCCAGGCGCATCATCAACAAAGCGTTCAACATGCCCTGATGTGAACTGCAAAAAAAAAAAATAAAAAAATTGAAAAAGCAAAGTGACACATTAGCTTTCTGGACACTAAAAGCAAAACAAAACAAAGAGGTGCACCATTTGCCATCCTTGCACGCAACGATCTTGATTGAAGGCGTCGCATACCGATCAGGAATGGCGGCAAAGTTGGTCAAGTCTTCCGAGACAATGGAGGCAATGGTGAGCACGTCTTCATAGCACATGCCAAGCCAGTTGACAGCAAAGAGAATGTATCCGTCCCGATTAGATTGCTCAGCGAGGTAGTCAGTCAAGACTTCGCGCTGAGCGCCAAAAAGACCATGACCATATTGCACCAGCATGCCCTGTGTCTTCGACTCGACAAGGCTTCGTGGAATGGTCATGGTGAATTCCACCTCGCCATCACCGTTGTAAACGGCTGTGTTTGGGTCGTTGGTCTGCACGTTGAGGCGAACTGCTGGGCTTGACTCGAACATTGTGAGGTACCACGGTACTACCATCGTGCCGTGAATTTCTCGAGCGATGAAATCGTTGGTGTTCTCCTTTGGAACGGCACCATGGCAGATTAAAAAGAAAAAAAAAAAAAAAAAAAAAAAAAAACGAAAAGAAAGAAAGCGAAAGAAGTCAACGGCGAAGACACACAAAAGTCCAAGTTAACGTCAACGTCCCATACTATGCCAAGCAGCGTGTCCAATGCCAGCAGGTACGCACCTTGACTTCCGTGATGCGAAAGTCAATGCCGTCGGTGGTGCGTTTGAATGCATCCTCGCGCATGGACAAGAAGCGATTTGTCAGGACGTGGGTACCAGCGGTGGTAAAGTCCCAAGCCAAGGTCAAGCTGGAACGCGAGATGCCTGCAGACGTGAGCAGCGCCATGAGATGGCAAAACTCAACCAAGCCCATGTGCTTGAACCAACGTTTTCAATCGATGCGTGACAAGACAAAACGCACCGGCTTGAGCCAGGGTTGGAAAGATGAAGTTGTCGTATTTGGTACGACGGGCTTCCACGGCTGGGTTGGTTGAAGTGAGGTTATCTCGCAGTGCTGCAAAGGCGCTCGATGGAAGCACAGGTCCACCCGCGGTAGTGGTAAGACCCCGAAAGGCCACAATATAAGTCGTGTTGTCTCGAAGGCGATAGGCTGGCCACATGATCAGCGAGCGGTTGTAGACCTGGGATCAACACCAGTTGCATCGCATCGAGCACGAAGGGCTAGGTGAGCTTAAGACAGGGTTGTGTGCGCTAGAATGTTTCACACGAGCATTTCAAGCCTATAGCAACAAGGCATGACATTCACAGACGGACCCTGGGATGCAAGTCATCGGCCGAATGATCAAGCTCAACCCAATGAGGGATCATCTTGCCCGTGTCGACCTCAAGCAGGATGGAAAGGGCAGCAGGCTCCTCTGAGACTTCAATGTTCCAGTAGTGTGCGAGCTGGCTGTCATCGAGATCGTGAAAATAGGTGCTAATCATGGGGAAGGGAGAAAATCCGTCCATTTCCGTCATCCCCGCCTGCTCTGGATTGATGTCTTGGCCCTCTCGAGAAACGGGGAACGTGTTCAGGGACACATTGACACGACCTGTCTCGCTGCGCCAAAAATTATTTGGGAAGGGAAATCCGCACACGCCCGGGACGAGAGCATCGCAATCCCAGGGTGAAGCCCCGTCTACAAAGGCGTACAAAGGCAAGGAACGAATTTGATCGGATCCAACAAGCGTGAGAAAAGAAATGCTCGAGTCTCAGATGCCAGTTCCCGCCCCCCAGGAGCGTGCATGTATGTGGATGTGCACAAGAGTGGTGTGGCACGAGCCACGCACGAGTGCTCAAACAAAAGAAGCTGCGCCGACGTGACTGCGACAAGAAGTTTTCCCTGGGCCCAATCAGCTCATTGTGAAAGCGAAAGGCTTCCTGGAAGCATGGTAGTTCTTACCGCTGACAGCGACGAGGGCGGTCACGGCCAGGCCAAGCATCCAGCGCATGTTGCCTAATACTACAACACAAACATTGACACGTGAACAACCAGTATTGACGCATCTTCCTCTTGATCTTCAAAGCTGACCAGACCAGACACAGTCAACACATTCTCTTCTCAAGATCGCATCGCTTGGTACCCTCTGCCAACTCATGGACGCGCTCCCACGTTCCCACGTTTCCACGTTCCCACTGCCATCGACAGAAACCCCACCTACCCACTACACCACCTACACCGATCCCCCCCCAAAAAAAAAAAAAACTGTAGATCTCTCACTCTCACACAAACTTTTATTTTGGAGGAACACACACACACACACACATATGTAGTAGGTTTTTGGGCCTACATCTGACTGCAGTTGAGTGTGTGTGGTGCTTGATCATGATGTACAAATGGGTTTTTTTTTTCCGGCTGTGGTGGTGGATGAAGATCTTCTGTGCGTGGAGTGTGGACAGCCCATCATGATTCTAGGGCAAGCACACGCCCACAGCCGACACACGCGCTTGGTGGATGGTATGCCTTCACTCATCATCATGCATTGCATTATTGATCAACTCGGCCATCACGAACAAACACAAGACTTTATATGAGAGGCACGGCCTTGGTGTAGCCCTCCGGGCCGAGCATACCAAACATAGAGTATTCATCTAGCTGATACCACTTGCAGACCGGGTGCCCGTTGTGCCGGCGGCACAGCTCAGTCAAGGTGGACTGGACCTTTTGAAACGTGTTTACCTATCCCCCCACCAGACATGATCGTCAGTTCACACACTGTAAACTCGACTCCTTCCCACCCTCCTGTTACCTGGCTCTGACTATCCCCAGCAGCGCGGTCACAACAAACCTCGGTGTGAAAGTCATCAGACTGCTGCGAGACCTGCTCGTCGAATCGCTGGGTCATGTCGTCGTAAAACCGTTGATCCAGCTGTACCAGGTCCCGGATGCCCTTTTGAAGCTCTTCCGGTAATGCGTCCACGCGGGGTGTGCGCGCCAAAAACTTGCCATCAAACCGTGTTCCTGAGGTCGAGGGTTTGACATAGGTAATGTCCTCCAAGTTCCAGTTGAATTTGCGGCGCAACAGGACCAAGCCTTCGTCTAGCCGCTCGCGCAAAATGACCACGTCAAACTTGCTCAAGTACTTTTGCAGAAAAGCACGATATTGAGATTCCGACCGCACGGCAAACTCCTGGAGCTGCAGATTGCGGTTCATGCGGCTCTCCACATACTGGGCTACAATCGTTTGTGGCTTAAACTTGCGCTTTTTGGGGATGACGTAAAAGTAAAGCCAGTTCAAGTAATGTTGAGCCGGGTCCTCAATCATCAACACACGGCGATGATCAGGTCCCAGGATGTGCGTGTACATCTTGTCGGCATGGCCGAATTCGGCATAATGCCACTGCCCTTTGGCACACAGCTGGCTCAAGACCATGTCGTATTGACCAGCAAAAGACGGATCTGGACTCTTGATCACCTCGAGTGGCAGAAAAGGCCACTCCCCGCGGTGAAAGATGTGGCGGTGGTGGCGAGCTGCAAAACGAAAAAGCAGGCCCAGCGCCACAATATTGCCAGTCTTATGCGTGCTGGGCAATGCTACGCGTTGGGCCATAGGGCGGTCCGCCATGGACGAGAACGTCGAGGCTCGCGCAAGTAATTCCCATAGAGGCTTGAATGCCTGGAGTGGCGCACTTCGGGCCGAAAGAGCACCCAGGGCCGACCACCGCAGATATGCCTTGCTGTCGGGCAGCCATTCTGCCGGACTGGGATCTTGAAAAGTTGCAATCTTTCGCAGCACCGAGTGAAGCTTGTCCGGCGTCTGCTCGAGGGCCAATTCAAGATCTGTCTTGATCGTGTCTTGCGGTGGTATGACCACCGGACCTTCTTGTGGGGCTTCGGCCTGCGCTCGGTAAGCCACCACCCAGGCCACCACACGCCGTGCCTGGTTCACTAGCAGCATGTTCCCCGGTCCAGGCGTCTGCGCAGAGTTGGGAGGAGCGGCAATGGCGCGAACGGGCTGGCGCTCGCTGATAAAGGCAACAGGGCCGTCCCAGGGGTTGATGACGGCGACCGGGTGGTGGATTGCCACCGACTTTTGGTAAATGTCAATCATGGCGGCCACCTTGAAGGGGCATTGCCGGGTGCGATAATTGACGTCCAGTAGAATGGCCAGCATATCGACAACAGCGGCGGGTGTACCGGCAAAGGTTTCCATGGAGAGCTCAGCAGGTACCTCGTGCGTTTTGATGGCCCCTCCAAAACAAGGTGGGTTGTAGTGCACGACAACAGGATCCTCGATGAAAAGCAGGATGCCATCCCGATCAGGCAGGGCAGCAAACGGGTCATGCTGGAAGATTGTGTCAAGAGGAACGGCCAAGACACGGTCGTACTCGGCCTCGTGCTCGCGAAGGTGCGCCTGAAAGGCGGCCAGGGCTTGCATCTGGTCTGTAATCTTGTACGAATTGCGCTTGGCATACAATTGGCCGATGAGCAGAGGGTCGTAGCCTACAATTTCCACCCCACAGGCGGTGGCCTCGGGACCATTGGCAAGACGCTCTGGCTCGGTGCTGAAAACAATGAGAGTAGCCGCTGATCCCGAAGCACGGAGGCTTTGATGCAGCAGTCGCAGCGAGGCCAGTGCCGTGCCTTCAAACTCATCCAAAGCCACCAGGATGGCCTGCCGCAAGTGGCTTGGCTCTGCAGCCAGAGGCTGCGTGCCTGTGTTTGATTCTTGGGCAGTGGGCAAGGTCCAGCTGGCCCGCAGCCAGGCGTGAGGCGCGGAAGGCCGGGCATCAGGGGCCGGGCATGGCTGAGCGGTAGCGGGTCGCTTGAGTTTGAGGGCTTCGGCGACGTCGAGGGCCGGAGGTCGGCTGGGAGGTCGGGACTTGAGTGCAGACTGCATGCAAATGGCCTTGTGACTACCGGCAGGGGCGGACAGGGTACAGTTCCAAGCTGTTGTGAAGGTGGGTCGCTTGGCTTCGAGGTCACGTTCAGCCAAGTCGTCAACACGGCGCAGCTGGTCGGCACTGGTGTTGGCGTAAAGGTTGCGGTACATGCGATCCAGATACGTTGTCATTTCCGCCTTGACGGAGTGAATGGACGCCGTTTTGAGTAGAATGCTGGGGTCACTGCGTTCATAGCCCTGAATTTGAGTGCGGATCAGGTCTTGGTCGTGAGCATTGGCCACCAAGTCAAAGCCACCAAACATACGGGCATTAATGTTGATGCACTTGACACCCGAGTACATGTAGAGGACGGAGGCAACGGCTGCATCCTCGAGGGAGGTGGTGACGGGAGCGTCGCGGATGTACGGGCCCACAATGTCGAGAAGGGCTCGGCTGAGGACGTAGCCAGCACCACCGTGGCAAAAGTTGAGAGCCGTAAAATCTTTCCAGAGGGGCCCCGGACCAGCCACGCCCGAGAGCTTGGTGGCAAAGGGCTTGCCAAAGTAGACGGGGATGCTGCTGTCAAACGCACTCAAAGTCTTGAGCAAGCGTGGCATATTGAAGAAGGTGTCGTCATCAGCCTGTGACAATGGGAGCGTTTGGGCACTTGTGGTGAGCACAAGACTACAAGACTGCACAAGCATGGGAGCAGGTGGCGGGAGCGGGTACCGAACCTTGATAAACCATTCAAACTTTTGTCCAAATGCGTTGTGGATTTCGGCAAACATGTGCTTGACCTTGCGGGGTAGGCCCTTGTGACCGCCATTTTCAGCATACTCTGAGAGGCGTATGACGCGTGGGGTGTTGACCTCTTCTCGTGTCACCATGTAGCAAGTGTCGCAGAACCAAGTATCGATCACGGCCTGACGATTGGTTTGAACAGAGGGTTTGTTGCCACCCGTAATGACACCAATGAGGGGCGGACTAGTGGCTCCTTCCAGCAGACCCCGATAAGTAAAGGAGGTGGTTCCGGTATTGAGCTCTTCATCGTTCGTGTTGCTGGCCTCGTCATCATCTGTGGCGCCTCGTTCTTCACCGTCATCGTTGCTGGCTGCCGCATCCTTGTTTGCTTTGGCCTTTGTGTTGACCTGCTGTTTGGCACGTGAGGTATCGAGGTTGCCTTCGGCTACATCCTGGCCGACGGCCATTTCGAGGTTTTCATCTGGATCTTCGTTAATGTCTGGCTCGTCATTGTCATCATCCTCTTCCTTGGGAGCGACAATCTTCTCATTTTGTGATGGAGCTGGAGCTGGAGCTGGAGCTGGAGCGGGAGCGGGAGCAGGAGCAGGAGCGGGAGCGGGAGCAGGAGCAGCTTTGGTGGTAATGACTGAGATCAAGCCAGGTGTAGTGCGTGGCTTGGTGCTGACCACAGGGTCAACGGGCAGCGGACCTGGTGGGGGCGGAGGAGGTGGGGGCCGAGGGCCAGGAGCAGGTGGAGGTACCACGTCGAGGGCCTTATGGATTCCGACTGGATCTGGATGTCCCGGCGCGGGATGCTCCCCGACCTGGCGCACACGAGGCAACTCGAGCTGGGCAGCATCTGGACTTGTTGGGGCCAGGTAGTAGCCCAGCAAAAAGAGGTTGACCAGCACCGAGGCCACAATGCAGGCCGCTCCGGCGCGGCCCAGGCGGCGGAACAACATGACTGGGATCGCCGGGCGCCTGGTGCAGCCGCAGGTAGACTGATGCACAGGCGCACGCAGTCCAAGACCTGATGCGGCCGCGAATGACGCGCGCAGCCCGCGCGATCAGTGAGGCCTGGTGTCGGTGTGCGTTGATGACATGCGTGAGCCTTTCTTTTGGCCTTGTGCTGCTCTCGATGAAGTTTGTACCAATTTTGGAAACTCTTGCCGCGGGGAAACTGTTACACCCCGGGGTTGAAGGTTGGTCGGGTGGATCCGCAGCGCAGCGGGATGAGAAAAGCTCACGCTGCAGGAGGTACAGGAAGAAGAGTGTGCAAGACGAGTGGCACACGGGCCAACACGACCATTTGCATGCACGCAGACACAAAGGAACCACATGTTCACAACTATAGTTTTAGCTTCATCTCGAGGTCTCTTTGTGGTTTCGTTTCATTTTTTTTTTTTTTTCTTGTGTGTGTGTGACACGATGGCAGCGAACAAGGCTCTCAGCACGGCCTTTCGAGGTGTGCGAGTATTTATGCCCGAGTATACGGTGGCGTTGGTACGGCCATCAAGCAACCCCATGCCGATTCAGCAGGGCCAGGTGGCCACACATCCCAAGAGTGGGCGTCCCATCTATCCTCGCAATGAGGCCGTGCGCCGCGAGCGGGCGCCCAACGACCTCGTGTTTCGAGTTGACATGAAGTGCGTGCACCTCAGCTGCCTTGACTTGCTCTGTGCCGCGCCCTCGACTTGCGTAGCTCGCCCAGCATGCCTTTGTTCCCGACCCTGGCTGCTCAACACTCATCTTGACGTCCTTTAATCCTGGGCCATTGATGCGCAGGATGAACAAGCCAGAGATTAAGAACTACCTCTCGTCTATTTACGGCCTGGAGGTTGAGCGCGTCAACACACAGATTGTCCTTGGTATGATACCGCATGCGCAGCAACGGTGTTGAGAGTGGCTTGAAGAAGCGCCTGGTTGAGACTGGCTCATGCCTTGCGCGTGCTTTCATCTGTCTAGGCAAGACCAAGAGGAATCGTCGCACAAACCATCGCAACAAACGTGCTGATTACAAGCTCGCCTATGTGACTCTCGTATGTGGCATGTGCACCGCATAGCTTTGGCAGGGAGGCAGGGAGGCAAGGGACGCTGCCTGTGGGCTGACTCCGACCATGACATAATTCTTACTTGTTTTGTCTCTGGGCATTGGTACTCTCGCTTGATTGGTGGTCTCTTGTAGCCCGAGGGACAGCACTTTGAGTTTCCTAGCAAGGAGCTTCTCTTCGAACTGGAGACTGACGAGTAGTGCCGCAGCTGTTCACAACTGGCCGTGTCCGAAAATAGTGAATATTATGAAGCCAATGATGGAGAAGACTTGGGGTGAGAGTGGTACTGAATTGCCCAACCACGCTGGCCAAGGCGAAGCGAAGACAACTCGACACTTTGCATCTTCTACACCTTGCACCGATCAGCTGTAACCGGCCTAGTCTGCCATGTTGGCTCTATCATCACCTGGTGTCAGGCTCATGACAAGGTCAAGCCTTTGAAAGGTTTCTCGGGTCAATGTGCAGGTGATCTCGACCATCTGCACCAAATAATGTTTCAGCCTCGTTGCCCTGTCCCTATCCCAGCCAGCCACATCAATCCGTTCGTGCCGAACCCACAACAGCCATCTTTCATCTCGTCCGAGTGTTTCATTCTCTTTGTTTTTCTTCTCTGACGACTGACTATGCCTTTATGTCTCTCACTATGTTATAATTATGCGCTTTCTTATCAATCTCTTCTCGCTCTCTCCCCGTCTCTCTGTCACGCGCGCGCTCCCCGTCTCTCTGTCTCTCTGTCACTCGCGCGCTCTCTCTGTCTCTCTTCTTCTCCACCAAGTTAACTCTCTTCTCTTCTCCACCTTCTCTTGGTCCTTATTCTCTCTTCTCTGCATCTATGTCTTTGTTCGTCTTTTTCTTTCTTGTGTGTGTGTGTGTGTGTGTGTGTGTGTGTGTGTGTGTGTGTGTGTGTGTGTGTGTGTGTGTCGTCAGACTGTTTGAGCAGTGTTGGCACCGATTTTGATCAATTTTTTTTTTCTTTTTTTTTTTTCTATGCGCGGCTGTGTGTATCTTGCCCCGCCCCCACTCTGCCTGGCTACTCGGGTTGTAGACTGGGGTCTGGCCGATTCGACTAGGGGGTTTTTTTGGGGGGGAGGGGGAAACTGAGGTTGGGGATTAGAACGTAGTCTTGCGCTAGCTTGTGCGCTGCCCAGTTTGTAGACGGTGGCCTGTGAGACAGCGAGCCCCGCAAGCCTCTTGCGAGTTGATACTTGCAGAACAGGCTGCTTCTCGGAAGTCGCTGTTGGTTGATCTTCCCGCCGCGCCATGCTGGTCACTTGATGAACACTTGGTGCTGGCCCAGGCCTCTCAGCACACAGCTGATCCACGCCCTTTCTCTTTGCCTTTTTTTTTTTTTTTGTCCCGGCCTGAGAACGCCCGAGCAAGTCCGCCATGGCTGCGACGCCAACGCCAACCACCCCGTCGCGCTCGCGTCAGCTGAGACTCAATCGTCGACGTTCCTGCTTGGCCATTGACCTTGAAGCCATGCACTCAGAGCTCACAGATGAACAACTGCGCCTGGAAGAGGATGCCATCTTCAATGCTGAAGAAACTTTTGCCTCAGAGTTTGACGACACACTTTCGGCCGAGGTACCAATGCCCGGCCCTCCCAATGCCAGAACTTCAAGCATCCATCACGCCAATCTCTCATCATGCGATGAACCAAAATCCTTTGGTGCTTTTGTCTGCCTCTGCTAGGAACGCGCCAAGCAACAAATTACCGACCGCATTGAGAAACTGATCCCCCCAGAGGACATTGCGGTCAGCTGAACCTCACGCCCTGTTGCTTAAAACCTCCAAACCTATGGCCTCACAACGTGTGTGTCTGTGTATGTCCTTCATATTGTAGCAACAACTTACTTTGCTGGACATTCAAAGCTTTCGCGCCATCAGTAAAAAGGTTTGCTCCCTGCTCTCCGACCAAAACCCACAGGCCACCCCAGAACTTCTGGTGCCACATTGACTTCGAGGCCCTTTTCTGCAGCTTAAGCTCTCTTCCATGCGTTGCCACTCGGTATCCGGATGTAGGAACTAGTCAACTGTGCCTGGACACGAGTGGACAAGATGGAACGTGCTCCCAATGTCATGGCCATGACCCACCGCTTTAACAATGTGGGTGACACACACGACGGCCAAGCCCAAGCCTCGACACCTTTCTCCGCTGACTCACCTCTTCCTAACCGTACCCCCTTGCCACTCTTCGCACAACAGATTAGCTACTGGATCGCCCGGACCATCCTTTTTGGACCGGATGAAACTCGTGTCGATCGTTTGGCACATTGTATCAAACTCGCGCGGGTTAGTTAGGCTGCCGAGTGATGACACCACATCTTATCATCTGGACGACATTGTTGTGATCTGCGCTGAACAGTGGAAACAGTAGTGTTCTCGCATTTTTTTATTGATATTCCATGATTGGTGGTGTATTCGTAGAAATTACACGAGTACAACAACCTGCACAGTCTCTTGGCTGTCATGTCTGGTCTACACATGACCCCGGTCTACCGCTTGCAGCACACGTGGCAGGTGCGTAGCTCCAAGCCCAATTAGTGCCTTGGCGAAACAGTTGGATGTGTTACCCTGGCTTCTAGTCTGCTCTCTCTGATTGGTCCTATTTGCGGGCCCAATTGTAGCTGTTGCGCGACAAATACGCCGAGCGGTTTGAGCGCCTTGAAGAGTTTTTGTCCGAAGACGACAATTTTGCCACCGTGCGCGAGCATCTGACCACCACGAAGCTGCCCTGCATCCCGTATCTCGGCATGTTCCTGGTGCGTGGCAGCAATGGTTGAGCTCGACCACGATAGGGTTGATGTCACTGCCGGGTACCTTGCCCACCTCATTGTTCCGAGTGGGCGGCTCTTCGCAGACCGATCTGATGCACAACAAGACTGCCTCCAAGCGAGAGGAGGCTTATGGCTGCGCAGCCGGGGTACAGGAGCAGGACCGCATCTTCTCTCAACTTGAAGCTTTCCAGGCCTCTGAGTACGGCTTCCCTGTGATTGGGTTTGTTCGCGATTTACTTCTTTCCATCAATATCGACGAAGCCCAGATGCAGGACCTGGACAACAAGCATTACCAGTGAGTATATGTGTTGTCTGATGCATTGCTCACGGCTAGCAGCACATGACTTTGGACGCACGGTCTCATGGCGCCGAGCATTGCTCTATGAGTGCACAGGAAAAGTCTGGAAATCGAGCCCCGGCGCAAGAGTGATGAGTCACAGGAGCGAACGGTGGACCTGCCCTTTCGCTTTGTCAATGGCCGGGTTTGTATCGCTTATTGCTTCACGTGTGTTCCGTCTGATGAGCGCAGAGAGGCTCTGAAGCAAGGCCAAGCCCCTTCTCCTGCTCCTTCCCTCCTCTTCCTCCTCCTCTTCCTCCTTCTCTTCTTCCTCTTCTTTTTTCCCTCACTTGTCATGTGCCTATGGGGTATTCGATCCTGATGTACAGCTTTCCGCTGCCGTGCGGACTTTCAAGAACAGCTCGTTACCGTTCCGCTCGAGAACACCCAACAAGGGTGCGTTGAACATCGAAAGCCTTGCCGTTTGCTTCAGATGTTGTGTGCAGGGGTCATGTAGATGAACGTGTGCCACCTCGTAGGTCATCGCAAGACACGATCGCTAGGTGGCGCCATCGTCTTCTGGAACACTGCACCCAAAGCACAGGAGGTCAGTATACCTTTGCTTGCGCGGCGCTTTTGCAAATTAGCTGAATGGGAGCCACGATGGCGGATGGGGGAATCAGGTGTTGCCTTGTCTTTTTGGTGGCTCAACTCGGATGGGTTGTTCTTGGTTTGGGTGGCTAGATTGTCACGACGTCTGCGGCCAGCAGCATGGCCAATGCCGATTCCTCCGCCTTGTTGGAAGATGAAGACGACGAGCCTCAATCTTCTGCACATTCCTCCCGCCCGGTTGGTTTGCAAAGACTATCGCTGCTATTTGTGGTTCAAGTCGTATCAGCCAATCAAGCGCCGGTCGAGATATGGCGTGCTGACAAAATTTCTCTCTGAATCCTTTGTTTGCGTTGGCCCGTGGGGTGTGTGCGCGTGCTTGGGCAGGATGAGATGCGCGACGCGTCCGATAGTGAGGAGGATGAGGCGTTTACGGCTACGTCCCCTCTGAACGAGAAACAGCAGCCGGTCTCCTCATTGGATATGGACGCGGAGCAAGAACAATATGGCGAGTTGATAAAGGAGGGCCATCTGCGTCATCGTGAGCAACGCCGGGTACGTGCTTTTGTCCTTCAGGCTGCCTTGTTGTGTGACCGATCAAGCAGGCACCGCTTACTCTGGATGAACATGAACTCTTTTTTTTTGATCGGATCATCGTCAATGTAGTTGATGGCCGCTTATCGGTCCATGTACGGACACAGCTGGGTCCGCTTGCGCGCAAAAGGCGTGCTTATTTTCAAGCAGCGCGTCAACTGCAAGGGCCAGACACGCAAGGAGGCGGTGAGTCCTGATTGCAGCTACACGCCACGTGATGCAAGCTGCTGGTCGCCATCGTGATGCATTCATGGGATGTGCATTATAATCAACGTGCCCGTTGTACCTAGTTTTCCGACACGCCGTGGCTACAGGTGGATGTTGCAGATCTTCAGCTGTCTGTGGATCCCAACTCCAAGCACAACTCTTTTCATCTGGCCTTTGACGAAGGCAGTAAGTGTCTTGTGACCACCTTTTTGGGGGGAGGCGGGCGAGGCGGAGGGGGCTCTTCATAGCGTTTTCTTGCATGGCTGTTCAACATTGCCTTTCTTGCACTCTCTCACGCATCTTTTCCGTGTATTGCTAGATCGGGTCATCAAGTTTCAGGCTAACCAGGACGAGTATCAGGAATGGATCCGAGCCTTCTCGACCACCGTTGCACCAAACTAGAAACGAGAGGCGAATGGTTTTTCCTCCCCACCCCCCGCCTCCCTTTTCTTTCTTTCTTTCTTCTCTCTTCCTCTGTGACTTTTGACATGCTACCAATTGACACGTGAAAATTTCACACATTTTCCACATCCCTCCCACCTTTTGTGTCTTGTGTGTGTGCATTTGGCACAGTTGGTCGATTTGACGACCAGACGCCGGCCACTACTGCTCAGGATGGGCGTGGTTTCAATGCACGGGGCTGTCTGCTTGGCACTGGGCCTGGCGCTGATGCTGGCACCAGACGCGGTACTTGGTGACGCGTTGCTGGCATGCCGCGAAGGCACAGTTTTTCAGGCAGATTGCACTCCGCTCTGGTCGCCACGACCGAAGCGAGCTACGGAGGACCTGGCCCCCTGGCAGGTGATGTGCCAGGTCATGAAGAAGCAGGCGGACACGGTCACGCACTTGATCTGGACCGATCTGGGTGAGCAATCAGATGCATTGACGCCACTTTTCGCCGATCAGAGCTTGAATCGCACCATGGGCAACACCGTGTCGGTGGGGTTTTACTTGCTCGACGAGACCGTGCCCGTGGCCGTGCTACAACCAATGGAGATCCTCCACCACATCTGTCCAGTCCTGAAGAGCTTGGAATCAACCGAAAGCCTCAGCAACCTGCTGCCTGCCGTTTTTTTGCACGCCCATTACATGTCCTTGGCCGTGATGGCGGATTTGCTCTCGGGCCGCGCGCTCCCACCGGGCGAACGCATTTCGCGAGAAGTAAGCTTTGCTGTGGATCAACCCTACGGGTGCAGTTCGGCCACCAGCACCCGGGACCAGCAAGGTCTGGCGCCGTGGGAGCAGGACCCGCAGCCTGAGGTGGGGCCCACTCTGACATTGGCCGTTGGCCTGTACCCCGGGCACTGGCCGCACATTGAGGCTTGCGTCTTGACGGCGTGGAACAGCACACAGCCACCCGATGAGGTGGTGATTGGTGCCTCCGAAATTTCTTTTGTACATGCGAATAAATTCTTGCTTCAACTAAACAAGGCTCCGTTGGTCCACAATCGCACGGTCATTATCGGTCGGGCGGCCCAGCTGATGGCCGGGCCCAACCGGAACGCTGCCGTCAGCCAAACCATGATGCGTATCGTGACCGTTTTGGATGCCGACGATCGCGTGGCCACGCAGCGACATGAAATTGCGCGGTACCTGTTTACCAAGCATGACTGCCATTTTATCGGGCACAGTGCACGTCTGGTGCGGATCTACTCGACGGATAACTCGACCATCCTGCCCTGCTATGCACAGCTTGAGGATGGCGCCAACTTGCGCACTGATCTAACAGAGAACGTGATCAAGGCCTACATTCCTTTTGCCTATGCCTTTCACTGCGGCCACGCCATCTTTGATCGGTGGCACTTTGGAGGGGATGTCATGTATACAGAGCGCAAGCGTGCTCAAGACGTGGAATTTGACCGCACGTATGTACTCAACCTCAAAGAGTTGGGTCTCCGTGCCTGTGTGGACGAGCGTTTCTTGACCTATTACCTGGTCAAGCACAGTTCACGCTGGAAAGAGTCGAAGGAGGCGTACGAGGCGAACAAGAACGCCGTTCAAGAGGTTTTGGAGGATGCGTAGTGAGCTTTGTCAGTTGACTGGTAGGAAGCGGATGGGGTCCCACACTTTTATCGATTTAACACTCAATTGTGGCTCTTGTTCCCCCACGTTCTTTCAAGACTGCGTCGAGTGGTCGTGGCTTTGGTGGGCTCAGCACTTGCCTTGTGTGGGTGGCAGGAGACTGCATCTACTTGCCACAATAATACATGTACTATGACCAATTTTATTCTCTCTCTAATTTCCAACCAATCTTTGTATCTTAAACATTGGACTCTCTTCTGTCGATGCTCTGTGTGACTCTTGAACCATGAGTGCTCGATTGGGGGTCAAAACAAACGAATGCGCACACACACACGCACACGCAGCAAGCAAATCGGACAGTGGTCGAGACAATACACACACACACACACACACACAACATAAACAAGGAAAAGGAAAAGGGCAATTTTTTTTTTTTAATGCTTTGCCTCTTGAAGCCTCAATGGCCAGGGCCATGCTGAATCAACGAGTTGCCTTGATCACCTGCTGGGTCCAAGCTGAAAGATCAAGCTTAGTCGAGCCGAGCTCAGCAAGACACTTGTGTGAGAGGCATGACTGAGAAATGCGGTGGCAATGCTCTAAGCACGCTTGACCGGTAGGGGATGAAGCGTGTTGCGTGGCGCGAATGCGCACTCGCAATTTCACTTGAGGCGCAGTCGCCAATGAGGCCGACTGAGCGAGCCGAGGCTGGGATTGATTTTGCAAAAAGGACACGGCACCGTTGCCGTGCGCGTGGTCGGACGCGCGCTGGTCTGAACGCGTGGTCGCCGACGACAGCAGCGAGAGAGGTCGCGCTGCCGTCGATTGAGGCGACTCGCGAACAGCCATGCTGGGCCCGGCAGAGCCAGAGCCCTCAACGGTGTCGAAGACTGACTGAGAAAGCTGGGGCTGGGGTTGGAAGCGGGGTTGGGTTTGCAGAGAAGACACGGCACCGTTGCCGTGCGCGTGGTCGGACGCGCGCTGGTCTGAACGCGTGGCCGCCGACGACAGCAGCGAGAGAGGTCGCGCTGCCGTCGATTGAGGCGACTCGCGAACAGCCATGCTGGGCCTGGCAGAGCCAGAGCCCTCAACGGTGTCGATGCTTTCGGCAGCACCTCGCCCAGACGCCCGACGTGCAGTTTGTGGCTGGGATGCGGGTCGATCGCGTTGTGGGCGGAAGGCTCGTTTGAACATTCCAGCCGTTGCCAACATACAGACGGCATCGCCAACGACGCGACCAAGACGGTCGAAAGCCACTGCCTCGGGCCAGCCCTGCAAAAAAGAAGAGGACGGCGACGACAACTCATCGAGTATCAGATGCTCCGAAACGGCCGTCTGTTCGCCGGCCAGAGCCCAATGGGCCGCAGCATCTGCAAGTCGATCATCGCGTCGATCATCACGTCGCGATTGTGGTTGCTTGGGTCCTTGAGCCTGAAGCGCTCGTTCGCTGGCACCCGTGGCCTCTCGAGCCTGAGTGTCCGAGCTGGTGGATAGACCAGCAGCTTCGCTGCCATTGGCAGCAAAGCTCGGTACAGGCTGAATGGTAGGGGTTGCCAGGAAAACGCCATCAAGCGGTCCAGTTTGACCTGCTGAGTCGGAAAGGGCACCCGGTGGGCCAGAAAGCTCCTCGAGCTGTTGTCGGTCCAATGTTTGGCGCTGTCCAGAGACCCGAGCCTCGGACAGGTCCAGGCTGGAAGCTTCATCCAGGTGGGGTTGAAGTTGGCGTGCTGCGATGCGAAGTGAAACAACAATAGGGATGAGGTGAGCAATCAGGTCAGTATAGGGCAGGCGGACCGCAGCATGGGTGACTTTGGCGCTGTCCAAAATCTGACCTGGGTGGGATCTTATTTGAGTCATTTCTTGATTATCCGTCTCGCGCGACAGGCGGGAGCCATGGTTGCTATCGCCATCGCCATCGCCATCGCGGCGATCTTGTTGAGGCCTAGCCTCAGCGGCATCACTGGTGCGTGGGGCCAAGGCGTGCTGTTGCAACCCGCCCAGTTCCTGTCCATCAACCATGACGGGTGTGGTCGGCATCGTGGCCACACGGGGCAACGGACTACCGGCCTCGTCAAAGGCTGATGCCGATGCCTGTCCTTGAAAGCGTGCAGCTGCCCTTGCAGCAGCGGCTTGTTGTGGAGTCGGTTCTTGCCATGTCTCGGCATGAAAGCCCGAGGTCACGGATCCTTGGGCGCTGGTGCCCTGCTCCTGCAGCTCCTGCAGCTCAGGGCCTGGCCAAGCCAATTGCACGACATCATCGTTCAAGGCATGGCCCACGCCACCACTGAAATCATCCGGTGTGGGTGCCAGAGGACGGCCACGGAATGGTTGTTGTGGTGCACGGCGCTCCAAAGATGGTGCTTGCTGTGTGTTTGTGGCCATGCTAGCGGCCGGTTGCAGCGAGTCTCGGTTGAAGCGCACGGCACCCCGTGGCCATCTGGCCAAGGATTGCGGGCTTTGAGACTCCGAGCGCGGCACCTCCACCGCCATCGGTGTCTGATTTACATCCAAATCAGGGCGTGGTGGTGCAGCCACAGGCTGGAGCCCGATGCCTTGTGATTGGGAATGGGGTTGGAGTCCAACGTCCCACGCGTCCAACTCCCAGTTCACGTCCACGTCCATCTCGAGGACCCAGTTGGCCACGGCTGTGGAAAACCCTCCAACAACGGGGGATGCTTCCAAATGCGCGTCCGTCGGCGTCGAGCGCAATGGCTCCTCCACGCTAGAATGACTGTCGCGTCGGACCAAGTCGACGGGCAACGCGGGCAGCGCGGGCAACGCCAGCCCTTGTTCAGATGCGGGCAACGACGCCGTCGATATCGATGGCTCGGCATCAACAGACAAGAGGTCACTGCGAATGCTAGCAATGTCAGCATCGGCTTGCGTTTCATGGACAGCTCGAGTAGCCATCACGGAAAGGTCCATCGGGTTGGAGGTGGTAACTTCGGGTGCCGGTCGCGAGCGCTTGGGAGGTGGGGCGGCGGTAGAATCGCTCGGGAGGATTGGGTCAGCCGTCGAGTGCGTGCGGGCCAGCCTTATTGTATCCTGCCTGAGCGGCGCCGCTTGGGTCTCAGGGGTGGTCTGAGCGGAGCCAGCCAGAATAAGATCAAGGCCAACATCGTCCAGGTCGTCCAGAACAAAGTCCTCGTCAATGGCCTCTGCAGAGTCTGCAGTGGAAGAAGAAGAAGAAGAAGGTGCGGCGACCTCGTCTCCAGCATCCAGACCAGAGTCTGCATGAGAAGAACAGCTGACCACATCGGGCGGAAGCGGTGTCGACATGCCAACGGTGGCAGGATCCTGCTGAGGCCAGGTTGGGGGTGGGCTGGTCAAAGCGTCGGAAGTATCGCCATTGGTCGAGGCCACGGCCCGCATGTACGGCACAACGGCTCCAGCCAGCAGCTGAGCTGGTTGCTGACCTTGAGCCCGATGGCCATCCGGACCCAAGAGGCCAACCTCTGCAAGGAAGCAAAAGGACGACAATGTGAACACGGGCGGTGGTGCGATGTGAGCACAGGCGGTGGCGGACGAGCAACCGTGCGCCTGTCATCTTTCATGCAGACAGTCATGTTCCACGCGAAACGGGACACAGCACAAGGGGGCCATTGACGTACTCAGCGAGTGTTGCTGCTTGTTGTCACGCGTGGTCTTGGTGCAGATTTCGACTTGAAAGCCGAGCGAGGCGAGGCCAAGGTTGAGAACAGCTAGTCGAGGCTCCACAAAGCCGCGCATGTCCGAGCCAAACTGGCCGTTTTTGCCCACGCCAGCCAGCAGGCTAGCCAGCAACTTGACAACCGCTCTTCCGCGTTCTAATGAATGCGCGATGAGAAAATGCGATGAGAGTGATGAAAGCAAGAGAGGCGTGCGACGAGAACAGGGAAGAAATCTGAGCAAGCAGCCTACCTTGGGTCGCTTTGGCAAAGGCTTTGGATTGAAGAACGCCAACGACCAAGTCGTTGCTGGCCTAAAGATGACACTGACGTCAGGGAAAAGGGCCAAAACTGGACGCAGAGCCTTGATGCACAGGTGGGGATACAGCTTCACCTACTTGATCGTGTCCCAACGTGTCAACAAGACCATGCAAGAGTCGGGCCAAAGTGGCTCGAGGTAGAAAAAGACTCAGCAGGCCCGAGCGTCGATGTTGGGTCACGCGATGGAGGCGTGTCAGCTCGGGCATGAGATCGAGGTGCAGCGCCACTCGGCCTTGGCTATCCACCACGTCAAAGATGGCAGCAGCGTCGAGCTGGCGAGCGGCTTCTTGAAGATCGGCTGGCAGCTTCAAATTGGCAAACTCGTTGCGGCTCGTGCTCATGTTTTTGCCCAGTTGGGCACCCAGCAGCTCGAGACACTGGGACACTGTGGCGGGGCCAGGGTGAGGGAGCCAACGAGCCATGAGAAGGAAAAAAAAATGGGGGCAACACCTGGGCATTGGTATGGAAACCAACCTGATACAGTAGCAGACATGGTGCTGGGTATGGCGGAGCAAATCGTGCGTGCGAAGGAAGTGGAAGGGTTGTTATGAACATGTACAGGGACTCAAATACAGAAAGGATCAGATGCACGCGAGGTCACTCGGACTGGTGCAGGCCGTCAGATTTTTAGATACACACACACACATAAAAAAAAACAAAAAGGCGCAAGGAGGCGAGGCGGCGAGGCGGGCGGCAGCCAACGAGCAGGGTAGAGGCTCAGACTGGTAATAATGTAGATCGCGCACTCTTACAAGACAGAAAAACCACAAAGCCCAAGGCCGAGGGCAGCGCAGCAGCACGGGGTGGACGGGCGGATTGACGACAAACAAAACTCAAGAGGTGAATCAATCAAGTGGTGGTAGTGGTGGTGGTGGTGCGTAAAAAATGGATGGAGACCAGCTCATGGCGGGGACAAGCGCAAGGTTGTGCTTGAAACAAGGTTCAAAGCGGGTGCGTTCGTTTGGATCCACCCAGGTATGATAGACATGCGCCCCCAAAGAGAGAGAGAGAGAGAGAGAGCAAGGAGAGCAAGAAGAGAGAGAAAATAGAGGAGAGAGAGCGTGACAGATCAACAACGCGCAAGGTGGGAGGCAGCAAAACAACTTGAAACAAAGAGCGAAACCAAGCAAAGGGCCCAATCTGCGGACAAGACGCGAGCGAGAGAGCGATCAAAAGCACAAGGTCATAACTCCGAGGCCAACTTTGGCCAGGTAGGTCTATTAATAGAGTAATATGTTATATTTAGGGTCATCGGCTTCCAGAAGGACCTTTCCCTATTTATGGCGGATACACCCAAAAATAAAGAGTCGGATCTCGATTGGAATCACTTGACACACACACACACACACACACACTGTGAATGATGATGGCTCTCCATCGCAGCAACACAGAACCCGGCCAAGAGATGAAGGCACAAGATAGAAACAAATGTGTTGTGAATCAGCGTGACAAGATTTTTTTGCAACGGTTTAGATCTTGCCCAAGAACTGCAGGCAGTTGCGCGCCAGGAGACGGCTCTTGAGCGCTTCGTCCAATTGGGTGTGCGTCTCAATCTCCTTGCCAGGATGGTGCTCGCCCAGGGGGAAGGGGTAATCGCTGCCCATGATCACGCGGTCTTCGCCCATGATCTTGACCAAAAAGGCTAACGCATCCGCATCGTGCACGGCTGAATCGACCCAAAACTGCCCCACAAAGGAGCGGGGGTCCCTCTTGCATTTTTTTGCGCACAAATCTGGCCGAACGTTGTATCCATGCTGAATCCGCCCAAGAGTAAAGGCAAAGCTCCCACCGCCATGTGCAAAGCACAGCTTCAACTTGGGATGGCGCTCCAAGACCCCACCCATCAGAATGGTCATAATCGCCAGCGTGGTTTCTGCCGGCATGCCCACAAGCCACGGGGCCCAGTAGTCGGCGTAACGGCCCGTCTGCTCCATATCCCAGGGATGAATCAGCACGGCAGCGTCCGTCTCCTCGCAGGCGGTCCAAAACGGTTCAAGCTCCTTCGCGTCAAGGTTCCACTTGTTGATGTGCGACCCTGCATCCGGAGAGCCCAAGCCAATGTGCGTCCATGAGCACGGCCACCACGCCCCACATACGGGGAGGTCGGACCTCCAAATACATTCAAAACGCACCAACTTGCACACCGGCAAGGTGTAATTCGTTGCGACAACGCCGCAGCTCCTCGGCCGCCAAAGCTGGATCCTACCCGCCAAGAGACATCCTTGTATGTCAACAGGCAAAGACAAACAAGAGAAAGAAAGAAAAAGGGAAAAAAGGGAAGCAAAGGGAAGGGCGAGGTAACGGACCTGCATTGGCAAAGTACCCAGCCCAATAAACTTGTCAGGGTATGTTGCGCATGTCTTGGCCACGTCGTCGTTGAGGAAGCGTGCCACCTTGAGGCCATCTGCGGCCTTAATCTAAACACATCACACAACAGAGGCAAGCCGTGTGTCGAGTCATCAGGGCGCGGTGTACACAGCAGTTAAGCAGCGAAGAAGAAAGGCATTCGGAGGTCAACCACACGGAGAGGCCGTACGTGGTAGTTGAACATGACGGGCACGGTGCAGATGACCTGCACGTCAACGCCTACACGCCAGACCCAAGAGACGGTCCTTCGTAAGCCACCATTCTGCCAAACAGGGGCATGCACGCATTGGATGCGAATCGGCTATTCAATGCATACCTGTCTCTGCCATTTCTTTCAACCGGACCTCAGGGTCCCAGCAGTTGGGTTCAATCTCGCGGAAAAACTTGCCATCATCCTTCATCATGTTGGCGTTTCCCTGCACAAAGCAAGAAGGAGGCAAAGTAAGAGGAAGAGAGAGAAAGCCCCTCAATCAAACCATGAGACCAGATCAAGGAACGCAAAACTACACGGCGGCCAATGGACCGGCATGCAGGGCATTTGCAGGCCACTCGAGTGGGAACAAATCGACCGACATTTTCCAGGTGGTCAAGTCGAATAAAGCCACCGTAGCCAAATTCCTGCGGGCAGCGGGACTCGTGAGAGCAAGTCGGAAGAGTTTGCACGCCTGCCCGGCCTGGCGGCTCGCTCCGATTTGCTCATGGCGCAAACGCACCTCCTTCCAGTTGGGAATTTCGCGAGGGAGAATGTGAGTGTGAAAGTCAACTTTTTTCACACCGTCCATGCTTCTGGTTGGCAGCTCTGCAGCAGCCAGGTGTATATGAGACAAACGCGCCCACGGACGAACAGAGCAGAATTCTGATGCAGCCCGCTGCCCAAAGCAATGGTATCCATGCTCCGGTTGAAGAAGGCGCCGCCTCACCGTTATGGTTCGTGGATCGTCGAGTAGGGGGCTCACATTAAAAAAAAAAACTGATTGCCAATGCTCAGAAAAAAAGTCGCACACGCTGGCAAAAACCAAATGACCAAGGTCAGATACAAACATGATCACAACCCTGGCCTCCAACTTCCCGCCACCAGCGCCCCAATCCCTCAGCCCAACGCCTTCCCCCGCCGCCAGCACAACGCCTGCGCACCGACCTCTCAACGGCCCCTCGGTGATCGCAGAAGAAGAATGAGATGGTGTGCTCCTTTTTCGCGCCTCAGCGCCACATTTTATCTGACAAGTTCACGATTTGTCAGACGTTTTTGTGTATTTGTCAGACATTAAGGCTCTTGAAGCTTGTCAGCATTTTCTTGACGAACCGCGACTTTTTTTTTTTTTTTTTTCCTTTCTCTCTCCTGTCTCAGTGGACGAGCTCGGTGGGGGGGTAGGGGGCACTTTGGATCGCATCACACCGCTGAATGGGTGCCGGACGGATGGGAGAGGATGGCGTTTGTTCCAAGTAAGCGTGCCAAGTCGGCGGATGCCGACTTGGGCGTGTTCATGCCCCTGATTATCAAAGCTGTGACCGACTACGTCAGCCAGTCAGCAGAAGAGGAGCTCAATTACGATGATGTTCGTCCATCTCGCCCGTGTCCTGGCCTTCCGCCGTACCAACTTTGGCGCGGCCCTTACCCTGTCCAAACTGCCTCCTCCTAGGTCATCAAAGCCGTCCGTGCCGATGTCGATGAGAAAGGGCGGCCTCGCCCTGCCGAGCATATGGCCAAACTGCGCGAGGCGCTCGAACAGCCCAATCGTAGTGTCATTGTTGAAGGCCAGCGCATCAGTTACAAGGCGCCTTACGATGTGCATGACCTCGATGGCCTTCGTCGCGAGCTGCGCAAGTTCTGGGAGTCGGGCCTCGGAGGCATGCGACTTGACGAGATAGCGGTGCGGTATCGTCCCACTCATGGACCTTTGTCCTCGAACTTATCTTTGACCTTTTTTTTTTTTTTTTTTTTTTTTTTTTTTTTTTTTTTTTTTTTTTTTTTTTTTTTAGAGTTGTTACAAAGGCGCCAAGGCGGATGCCCAAAATCTTATCGCACGAGGCGAGGTGTACCAGGTCATGCGCAAGCAGCATCCCGCCGTGCCCGTACTCTTCCATCGCGAAAGCTCGCTTGAGGTAAGCAGTCATTTGCTTTCTGTCACTCTCTCCAAAGAGACAATTCCATGGTGACAAATGGGCAGCGGCGCAAAACTGGAAGGCTGACACAAGGCTCTCACTTTGTGCTTTGCACAGCTTCCCATGGACCCGGAGCTCTTGAGTCGTTGGCGCACCATTCCCATGAAACCGGATCATGACATCCAAACCTTTTTGAAGCAATGTGCGGCCGGTTCTTTCGATCTGCAACACGCTTCTCTCAACCTTCCATGGCTTGCGCGGCCAATGGCATTCCGTGGATAAGTGATGGCGTTGAGCAAAGACCGTGTCTCATTCTCACTTGACTCCCTGGATTGGTTTCGGCTCGCCTCGTAGACAAAATTGAGCCCGTCCGCGTTCACATTCCCCCCCAGGTGAGCCGTCAATCAAGCCCACAGTCATTTTTCCTTGTAACCGGTCGAATTTCATGTTGCCTCCTTGTCTGCAAACGCCATGTTTCATGTCTTCCCAGGTCAACACCAAGACCAAGAAACGCAAGAAGAAGAGTGGCACCAAGCCGCGGATCAACAAATAGCGTTTGCCTGTCCTTAATGTGAATAGCCGTCTCAACATTTTGTCCGCCATCAACGAAGCAAAGGCAACAGAGAAGAACGAAAAAAAAAAGAAAAAAACGAAATACAAAAATTTAACATCAGAAAAATGCAGTCACTGTGCCAAGCTAGCCCCAACGAAAGAAGAGAAATGGCAGAGCAGAGCATATGCCTCTCATCCACCACTTAGCGGCGGCCGGCACGTTTGCTGCGTGGCGTGCGCGCAGCCTTGGGCGATGCCGTCATTGTGCTGTTGCTGCTCGGAGGAGGCACCGAGACGGTTTCGGGCGCCGAGTTGCCCTGCTTGCCAGCGGCCGCCTAGAAATTGACACGCCAAGTCAAGTTGAGAAAAGACCAAGGCAATCAATCGACCGGACAGGCCTTGCATCAACGCAGACACACAGCCACAGACAACAGACGCAAAATATTTAACCCTTCACTGCCACATTGGGCCAGGACAAGCGCAGCACACCTTGAAGCCGGAAACAACTTCATCCATGAATCCCTTGGGAGACCCGCCTTGCTGCGAACCGGCAGGGGTGGGGTGCTGAATCTGTTCGGGGATGCCAAGGCTCTTCTTCAGGCCGGGAATCTTCAACATGAGCATTTGCGAGAGCGAGAACATGTTGGCCGTGCACCAGTAAACAAAGATGGCCTGAGGCAACGCAAGGTGAAAGGCAAAGTAACCAGTTCACAGTGGTGAGCAAAGTCATCTGGCGCTCATCGAAATCCATGAAGCTGTTGCTCATCGACCATGCTCATAGACATAAACATACTGTTGGCAGGTTGATGGTGACGGGCAACAGGACGATGGACAGGCCACGGAAAACGTTCTTCATCATGACATTGTTCTGCTTGACGCCTTCGGAGCCAAACTACGCGGCATTCCCAAGCCAAGCCCAGTATGAGAGAGGACAAGACAGAAGCAACATCGTGCCTTTATGCATGACGACACGGAGAATCTTGTGCTGGCACAAGAAGCAAGGTGATCGAGGAGCAAGACCGATAGGCAGCTTCAAGTGGGTCTACGGCCAATCCATCTGGTCCGGAAAATCAACGCCGGCGCCCACATAGGCAACTACCCACCTCAATAGTAGCCAGCATGGTAGCGCTGGCGATGACGGGCAACACATAGTAGGGATCGGCAGCCGTGAGGTCCGTGAACCACAAAAGTCCACCAGTCTTCATGCTTTCAATCTGTCAAAGGACGTGCACGGTTGTGGAAAGCGGCACAAGACCCCACGCTGAGCAATGCGGTCTTTGCTTCTTGAAATGCCATTGTACAAGATGGTGCACCTCACGCCATCGCAGCTCATACCGGAAGATTCGCCATCTGGCGAAGGGCCATGAAGAAAGAAATGAAGACTGGCGCTTGTACAAAGAGGGGCAGGAGACCCTTGAGCGGATGCACTCCGTGTTCCTTGAAGAGACCGTTGAGGTTAGCGGCCGCCTGGGCAGCGCCGTCGTGATCATTGCGAGTTTGACACTCGCGAATACGCTGCGAATGCAGCTGCAGCTGTGGCTGGATGTTCATGAGAATGGTGTTGTTCCGCATGCTGCCGAATACCAGCGGCAGCATCAGCGTGCGCATCAAGATGGTGGTGGCACAGATGCCCACGGCCCAAGGTGCATCCAGCATCACAGTGTTAAACTCAACCAAGTTCTGAATCAGGCCCACCGGCGTGGCAAAGCTACCAAGACCAGCCGCTTGCACATCACCAATGTGGAGGGGGATGCGCGCTAGCGTCTCCAGCGTCTAGGTGTGAGAACCAGGGACAAGATAATGGGGTGAGAAGCCCTACAGGCACCTGGTCGCGCATGGCAGCCTAGCCCCAGCCACAGTCTAGTTCCTGCTCGGGCTAGCATCCTGAATCGTTGCGACCCCACCTCGGGCGAACAGGCCAGTTGAGACACATGGCGACGGCCAAGTGGCATGCTCATGCGCTGATCTTCCTCACGCTGCACCGGGTGCAGACCCCAAGCCCCGAGCGCAGCCGGGCGAGGCGCATTCCAGGCGGCGCGTCGCGCCACGGCCAGCGAGCGTTGAGCCAGCATGATTGGTTGAGAAAAGTCGGTTGGTAAACAGCGCCGTCCCCCGACTCAGCAAGCAGCAAGTAGGCAAGTGAATCACCCATGTGATGATGACAAAACAATTTCTTGTTTTTTTTTAAATTTTTCTTCAGAGCAGGCATGTGCTCTTTTGAAAGAGGGTGCAGCGCGGCCTGTATCTTGTTGAGGGGAGAGCAGCATTGCTATAGCGTGTCCGTCTCCAGTCCTGAAAAATCAAGAAGCGAACAGGCTTCGCCAAGAGTAGTTCAGACCGACAGGTGACGACCATGCTCTCTTTTCTCTCTATGTTCCATCACTTTGCTTATGATGACTCTGGCAAGTCGTGGTTGCGTGTTTACATGTTAAGCATCCCACGCACACCAACAAACCACCTTCCGCCAGTGGAAGTGGAGCGCCGAAGCCACTTCAGTCTCACGCTGCCACTGAGCATGGGTAGCGAACATCCAGATGTGAAATTTGAAAACTCCTTTCAACCAACACTCACAAGGACGCAAAAGGAGAGATTACACAACGGGGACGGTTTATCGAGGAGAGCCGCTCTCGTGTGAGCTCAAATTGTGTCTTGAAAAGCGCTGCATCAGACCAGAGGTTTCAGCAGTAGCGTCGTCGTCCTCGCTGTCGCTGTCCACAAGATGCGGAAGAAGGCTGAGCAGGGTCCATCCTGCATGCGTTCGCTTGCGCTGGACAAAGACGAGTTGGTCCCCAAGATTGAAGTCAAACTCGACGAGATATCGCAGCATAGACTGCACCATCTCCACATGCGAAGGCGAGCGTAGGAGCGCATAGGGGTGATAGAGACTGGATCGCCGCGCCTCATGGCTAGCCAGCGCCAGCCAGACGTGCAGCAAACGTTTTGCAGCGCCAGCGCAAACCACCCTATTTGTACGTTGAAGACCAGTTTATTGTGAGCATCCGCGATGCCTGCAAATGATCTACAAGCTGGTGACGTCGGCGAACGGCCACTCACCATTCAAACTTGGCTTGAGGGGGCCAATCCTGCCCATTGGCAAACGTCACGGCAGCACATAACTGCGTCTCCGGGTCAGTCTCCAGCATCCCGCGTCCCACCTGCCATCGTGATCATTGCCGTGTTTGTTTTATTTTTTTTTTGTGAGGAAGGTGGCTCTCGGAGAGAAGGAGGGACACAGCTCGTCAACGCTCGTTGACTAACCTCGTGTTGGCACCGAAGCCAGAATTCCCAGATGTGTCGCTCGTGGCCAATCAAAGTCCGGCTTTTGAAGCCATGCTGAAATAGCTTTTGGAGAGCAGTGGCCAGCCCCAACGCCACGTCCGGTCTGTTTGCTTGCAGCCGACTTGCCAAGGATTCGGGCAGAACAGTCTGACCAAGCAATAGCCGCGAAGCCCCTAGCACCAGGCTTGCGCGCTCCAACATTTGCTCTGGCGTGGCCATCGAGGGCCGTCGTTGCGAGCGTGATTTGCCAGCCTCCCCTGACGGCTCCCACAAGTGCTTGACGATCGCATTGATGGAGTTTGCAAACTCTTCACTATAGATGTGGTTATTGGAGAAAAGACGGGGAAACGAAAGCGCCATTGCCAATAAGCAGAGGCAGAACAAAAAAAAACGGGGCAACCGGATGGGAATGTGAGCACCTCCTCACAAGATGAAGGGGAATACACATGTACATTACAGGCCAAACGAATTGCAGAACCAGACACACGGCGCCGCCATTTCGATGCAACTCCTGGCCCAGCCAATCGAGCCACACACCAAAGGTTGTCAATCTTCGCCAGCTGCTCTGCGGTGAGATGCGACGCGTTTGTGTTGATCGCTTGTCGGTCTTCACCCATGGCATTGGGGTTGTCCACGAAGAAGCGTTTCGTGTGAAAGCGACCCTTGTTGGCCTGCTCGAATTGAAGGCGTGTTTGGCAAGAAAAGGTGCTCATGCGCTTGGTCAAAAGGTTCGTCACTTCAACCCTATCAATGGCATCGCGGATGAGCAAAAGCTCATCCCATGGACGAGGCGGGTTTGCCAATATGGCAGCCGGAAGCATGGCCTCGCACTGACTTATCAACTGTCCAAGATGCGTTCATGCCCGAGCCGTCGTGGCCGAGCTCGACATACTGCGGGCATCACGAGCACCATGACGAATGAATCCTCCACGAAAAAAGTATGGAAGACAGGAAATGGCGACAGAAACACCGTGGTCCCGAATGGCTTCTCAAGCCCTAACCTGTAAGGGTCCAAGATTTTTGTGCGAAATTTCGAAGACATGGGAAGCACCCCCAGCAAAAGACTGTGCTTTGCCTCGCTCCAAGAGTCCCTATTGTCAACCACCAGCAATACAAATCAGTCAAAAGAGGCTGGCACGCACAACCCGCGAGACGGGCAGCGGCCTTTTGCTAAGTCCAGCAAGTTGCACACAGGGATGCTTACCGTCTCTTCGTGATCTCCCTTGATGTTAATGCACACGTTGGCAGATGTCCCGGCTCGAAATCCCCTGCGTGTAATCCCCAGCAATACCCACCGTCCACAAGTTGTGCGCAGACCGCCGTGAGAAAAGGGGCATGCAGTCTAGTGTGTGTGTTTGACGCCAAGGCACCATCACGTACTTCTCCGTCACGATGCGGACTTTGTAAATGATGACCGCAGGTATATAATTGACGGTAAAGGCGGCCACATCCACGGTGCTTAGTGACAGAAGATGCGACAACAGCTGCTCCACGTACTCCGGATGGCAAAGGAAGGCGTACGGTTTGTAATTGGCCGCAATGACACCTTGATGGCTGTGCACAAGACGGGGGCATGACCAAGATTATGCGGAGAGGAAAAAAGACAGAGCGCACGCAGTCTCTTCCTCTTCTTTTGTGGTGCCAGAAAGAAGAAAGAACGGACGACGGCAATAGCAACATGTTCCGCTACAGTGCCTGCCGACACACCTCAAGATAACTTCCATGTGCTCGCTGAGGCACTTCCGTTCGAGGCACAAACGTATCCATGCACGACCTCGTCCGATGTCAGAATGAAGAAACTTGAATGCCGCCACCTCATCCAAAGCTTGCGCGACCTTCCAGAGAAGATGCAAACACAGGTTGTCGAATGTAAGCTGGGCAATCGTGGAAATATCACAAGTCCAAGAAAGGCTCACCTCGCCCGGCAGGGTTGCGCGAGGGCATTGCCGCACAATTGTCCAGATGGTGCCCTGCGTTGCAGCAGCCGCGCAGCATAACACCCAACAAAGCAAAATTTGCACTCGTTAAGACAGGACATGAACGCCGAGGTATAGCTGCATGCGCAGTCACCTGTTGATATGACTGACCTTGCTTTTCAGGCCATGCTTCCACATACGCTCCAGCAGCTCACACAAGCCAGCAATCAAGGTGTTTTCAAATCCAACAGTACTGTCTTGATGACCCTGCAAATTTTGGCATCGATCAACACAGCCACACCAGCAAGGCAATTCAAGTTTTGCGAATCAGAAAGATGAACCATGCCCGCGTACGATGACAAGGCGACGTCGACTTGATGTTTAGAAGTGCACGAGCAAATGACGAGCAGATGCTTACCAGAGAGGAGGCAACGACAGACCCCATCGTGGCAAGAACAATCTTTTTCACCTGTTGCGCAGGCAAGATGAGCACCAGCAGTCAGCCAACGGGGGAGGTCGCTCGGCACAGCAGTCGAAATGAATGAAACCTAACCTTTTGAGCACATTCCTCCATGAGAGCAGCAGCAAATTTGGCCTGGCTTGTCTCGTTGTTGGTCATGATGGCGTTGCTGAGTGTGACAGCATCCAGTCGGCTGGATTTGGCCCGCAAATCCCGTAACGGCGGTGCCGGCGGTCGGCGACGACCTGAGCCCCCGAGGGCACGCCCTGTCTTAGGTTTGGGTAGGGCCTTGCCCTCTGCAGTGGCCGAGTGCTTGGCATCCAACACCGAATCAAAATCTTGCGATGTATCCTAAACAAGCGGCAAGCCCCGCATTGTGAATTTTGTGAAATGAGAGCACATTAACAAACCAAACAACGAAAAAAGACCAACGTCAACGCCACGCATCGTCGTACCGGTGACTTCTTCTGAGGCGCACTAGCTCGTTCTCGCCGCAAAGTGCGGCGCTTTTCTGTGCCAAGGGCAAGCCAGCAAAAAACAAAAAGTGACCAGGGAATGATCGATGCCATTTCTCACATGTGGCTGCTGCTCTGCGAGTGCTTCGAGTCAAGAAATGTTACCGACGTACTTTGATTGCGATGCACCAAGTTGGAAGGAAAGGCTTGGTGCGCATCTTCGACCATGATCTCAGGTGTGTTGTGCAGCGTAAAAGGCAGACGCCCACAGACGACGGCATCCTGGTCGTATTCGTAATGTGACAAGACAGCTGGGGCTGATCCACGCCGCGTATGAGTTGGGATGGTGCCTTCGGGTGGCGTGGGTGCACTCTGGATTTCTACTTTGTCGTCCATGCTTGCGCTGTGATTCAAGGTGCGCAGATCCCTTGAAAAGTCGGTCTGCGAGCCCGACTCTGATGCCAACCGGGACGGGGCTTGAGCTGGCGGCGACTTGGGAGGGCCCACATAGCTGGCAGTGTGTGTTGTCGTGTTAGCGCCCGAGCCCAATGGAGTGCGGGGCAGACGTCGACTGCTGCGCGATGTTGAAGAGCTGACAGACGCTGCCCGTCGTAGGTGGGCGTCGTGACTTGGTGTAAGGGTATCTGTCGCCTTCTCTAGCTCCTGCGTCCTTTCGCTGCTCGGCTCGGGAGTGAAAACCTCCGTTTCGGAGATGCTGGCTATTCGGATGGGGGGTTCAAGTTTGGCGCCATTTGAGAGAGAAGGGCGACGACATTGCCCAAGCCCCGTGGACTCGTTATGGGCATCCACGGGCAGAGGGACAGTATAGTCCACCATAATGTCGTGATCCTTTAGGCTATGGACACGCACGTAAAGGGAGACGGAAGCAAGGTGAGATTGTGCGCATCTGCTATCTTGCACATGGAAGAATATGTGCACTTGGCAGAGATGGTACTCTTACGTAGGAGGCAAAGACTCCTTCACAATTTGCATCATGGGTTTGTGATAGCGATCAGCTAAAAGCTCCGGCAAGTGCTGAAGCATACAACGCGATGGGCGCAGGTTAGTGGCTTTGCATAGATGGGCCGCTCAGCAGGTACAGCCATGCATAAAAGCGATATTTTGGCCGAAAAGACACCATATACATACCTTGTTAATACTGCCCAAGAAACCGGTCGCCTCCGTCTCTGACGAGATGGTATCTGGCGGTTGCAACATTGCGTGGAAGGGCGAGTCTTTCACGCTACCAGACACGAGAATGTCCATCTGCCCCAGGTTTTATGAAAAAAAAAAAAAAAAAAAAAAAAAAAAAAAAAAAAAAAAAAAAGTGCACGAGCAAGGAGCATCAGAGCGCGCGAGAAACAATGAGTCTGTCAAGCTGTCGACCTGCACGAGGACCTTGTATCACGTAACACTCACCTCCTCCATCACAAAATTTGAGAAAAGAGTCGTCTCGACAAATTCGGAAAGAAATGGTACACTAGACTTTGGTTGGTCGCTGAGAAAAGCAAGCTTGTCAAAGATGTTGTCACCCATACGCCCTACACACCGCGTTCCATTCAGTATGCTGTCAGGTTTGGAAATTCAAAAGTCTTGCACATCACAGACATCATGGAGTTGAAAGACCAGGATGGCTCAAAATTTGTGACACACCTTGAGCCCAATCTTCCGCACTCTCAGGCGTGACCATGTAGGTGTCGTAGCCTTGTAAAATATCCATCCAGGTTGATAGGAGAAGAGCTCGTACAGCCAGCGTAAATTGACGATCGGCCCATGTACCAGGGTTGTTCGGTTGTTGAGGCAGCGTGGCACCGGATACCAACGCACGCAGACCTGAGCGTTGATCCGCGTGAGCACGTGAAGACACCCCGCACTCCTTGTTGCCGCCGAATGTGTTTCTTAACGTACCTTTCACGCCTCCTTTTGCGATCGAAGCGGAGAAGCTGCCGCTGCTGTTGGCCTGCGAGCGACCACAAACCCCATGAACTGATTCAAGGGCACAGGTCAAAACAATGTGTTCGAACAAGGAACGGCCATGTAAGCCCTACCTTGATGAGTTCGTTCAAAGCTGTTACCAGCTTATTGGCATGGGGAAAGGCCGGCACGTCTTCAGGCATGGTGAACCGGCCACGCACCACATCTACAACGCAAGGAGCCTAGCTCACGCGCACCGGCACAAGATTCAGTAAAAAAAGGGTCAAAAAAATCAACCCGAGACCACCGCTTATGACGGGGAGAAAGAGCAGTGTCGTCCACGGCATTCAGAACCAAGCATCGGTTACAAGTCAAAGAAGAAAGCAAGCAAACGCCATAGTTGTGACCACGGAGCCGCACCTCTACGGCAGCATCGATCTGAACGTCTGCGTGAAGCCCCATAATGTAGGGCACAGGTGCCTCAATAAAATGCAGCGCCGTTGAGGGCAGGATGGGAACATAGACGTGGATCCACTTGAAGGGGTACATGAGCACGGTGATGCATTCGGCCACAAGCACAAGGAGCTCGTAATCTGGTTCAGGCGGCGTCAGCCAACCAAGGTGTGAGCAGACGTGAACACACCGAAGACTTTTCCAACACCAAGACAAACTTCACGTACCAGTCGACCGGATGATGAGTTGCTTCTCCAAAAGAACACACGTTAACATCTTAATAACCACGTCGGGGCTGAAGAGAAGAAACAGGCGCTGCATGGAGTACTCAAACATCGGAAATCCTTTAGTGCCCGGCCGGTGGCACACAATGTCTGAGGCCACGCCAAAGGAGATGGTGCAGCCTGGTGGCACAAAGGGAACTTTGTGCAACAAGTTGGCCACACAGCGCTCGACCTAAGCACCGGTGATGAACTGGTGCTGACCACTAGACGAGGGCCGAGAGAAGATGTGTTGGGAGGGCACACTGGATGTACAAGAATTTTGCCACGCACCAAAAGCGGCGGCTTATCGTCTTGCTGTGATAAAACATAAAGCTGGCGCAAGTATGCTTCCAGAGACGCCACGGCAGGCAGCTATCGAGCAAGGCCACAGAAGCTATTGTGAGGGTGCTGTAAGCAGAGCCCACGAAGAAGTGCGCGGAAGCACCCAGTGCAATGATTTTTCGGCATACGCGAGACAAAATACAGATGGCCTTGGGAGCATAAAGCTCATCCGTGGCAAAGTCCGTTGACTCGCTAGGGCTGGCTAGGCGGTTTCTGCTTGAAATGTTGCCAAACCAAACCAAGCATTATGAGCATTATGAGGCTCTCTAGCATGATAAGGAGGCCTATGCCACATCCCAAATTACCCACTTGTTCTTGGCTTCATGCTGTTGCTGTGCGTTGTACATGGTGGTCAGCACAGCCATCTAGCACAGGGTGCAGAAGATCAGATGGAACGTGAAACAGGCCACTGGAATTTGGGCAAGTCCATGAGTGGGATTGTGCGCACCGCTTGTAGGATCTTTTCGTCCGTGACCTTCTCATACACGAGCAACGCCGCGCCATAGATACGTGTGCCTTCCTCCTTGGTCAGCACAAACGTGTGGAAAGACGCCCGGCGACTGTCGTTGGCTCGCTTGAAGCGCAAACCACGCGGAAAACAGACCTATGGCGCGGGCGGCTCGTATGTGAGCCTTGGTGGCAGCGAGCTGGTCCTCGGCTGTTGCTATCATTAGCAGGGCTTCCCCTTGGCACAAGACGACAAGATGCACGTCGCACACGCTCACCAAGGCAATTGAGGCTGGGTCAAAATCAGGGTGCCATGGGCGGTGGTGGGGAAAGTGATCCAAGACATGGGCCAAGTACGGACGTCTAGTGGGGCTATAGGACATGGCTATGGATGCATCACGGGCGGGTGTGAAGTTCTTGTTCGACCAACAACATTTGGGTCGGGGTCAAGAGCCAGTAGCAGGTGCAGGTCATACCTTGGTCATCGAGCTGGACGTCAGTCTCCAAATCCTTCTCCGGGTCTATGCCAGCCACCAGCATAAAGTCCACCAGTGCTGGTGGTGGCTCGGACGGAGCAGCCATCATGGGCGTGTTGGTTCAGGTCATGCCGTACACCCAATGTACCACCACTGGCCGTGGACGACTGCTGTAGCCGCACGCACGCTGCACCTAGCGCGGAAAAGAGCAGCCGGCGAGGACAGTGGCAACAACACGCGCTGTGGCCCTTGACGGCTCAGACAGGCTTGTGGATGATCATTTGTCCCGTCAGCAAGAGCCTCTCGCCTGCAGCACAGCAGGCCAGGATGAAAGACCACCAGCCTCCTGCTGGGCTACCACGCCAGCGGGACCAATGCGGGAAGCTAGCTAGCCAACACGAGCGTGATGTCTGCCCCAAGAGGTTCAGCCTCTCTCTCCTTCAAAAAATACATGAAAGCAACACCTTGGATTTTCAATACAGCCCTTCCAATATGAACTTGACACCTTGAATGTTAAACTCTCTATGCTCGCTTTTACGTAGACAACTTACAGGCACAAGAAAGCATCATGCGTTTGACCTCATATGGGATCTGATTGGCCTCAGGCCTGCCCAAATTGGATTATTTATATGTCACAAACGCTCAGACTGCCAACGCTGGCCAGACGAATCATGACAGACTTGCTGGGTCGTGGTCCTGAAGCTGTTGGTGCTCTAAACGCTCGTGCACGAGCTGGCGCACCACCGCCAAAACAAAGTCACCCGCCTGGCCCCAGCCCGCGGTGCCAGTCGCCACGGATGGGCGGAACTGCAAATACAAGCGGTAAGCTTCAGTCTGCAGTACAAAGGGGTTGGGCATGGCCGATGCCAGCTGTTGCAAGACCTGGACGCAAACGGCCAATGCATCACCAAATTTCCGACGCAGGTGGGCCAGCACATCCAATGGATCCAACACACGCCCTTGGGAGGCCGCACGCAGTCGCCCGTCTTGCCTGACTACGGCCAACGGGGTTCCCATAAACGTGATGACATGCCCCGTGGGAAATTGCCCAGCCAGTGTCTCCGCATCCACCTCCTCGCCACCGTGCAGCTGTAAACCCAAATGTTGTCCTTTCTTGGCTGCGAAAGCATTCGCCAAAGCCCGACCCAAGGTCAATCCTTCAGACCAAGCGTACCCACTGGCCTTGGCCACGATGGTAGCCCAAAGCACCAACACGGGACCACGATTCACTGAGACAATGGCCGGCACCGACTCTGGCGACGCATGTAAAGCGTCAAAAAAAGCATCTGCGTCCAATACCTTGCGGGCTTTGGCTGGCGGTGCGCCTGCTTGCTTGCCAGCGGGTGCTGTAGCCGTGTTAGCCGCCGCTGCTGACGCCAGCTCCTGTTCGGCCTCTTCTGCCACTGCTGTCAAGAGCGCCTCATCGTCCTCTGCCTCGGCCAACCGTCGCAGTCGTGCCGCCCGCTCCTCGTTGGCCTTGGTCTCCCATACAGCCCGGTCAGTGTCAGCCAAAGAGCGCCACATTAGCGACGTGTGCTTCACAAGGTCACGGCCCTTTAAGCCCTTTTCACGAAGAGAAGCGCGCATGGCCAGGGCATAAAGTTGATAGGGCGTATGCACGACCATTTTCTTCGTGGAAGTCTTCTTCAAGCGGTCACCAGCAGTGCGCTTGCGCGATAATTGAGACGACCGTGGCGATTCAGGGTTGGCCGTAAGTTGCTCCGGCTCGGCTCCACCCTTGAGCCGCTCCACGGCGCGTGCGAGGCGAATGCTACCAAGGTCGGCGGCTGTGGCGGTTGAGACCGCTCCAGCATCACTGGGCTTTGTCACGTTCGGGCGTTTTTGGCCAGCTCGTCGCGCAGGACGCTCGAGACGTGCTCGCGAAAAGTATTGATGGATCTTGAGCTGGGACCGCTTCTCATTAGCACGCCGAATGACAGGCACAACGTAGTCATCCGCACGCCGCTGTTCCCATCCAAGCTTCTGATGAACAAAATCCCGCAAGCCGTCCAGATCTATCTCACCCCATGAGAAAGCCTCCTCGCCTTTATCCACCACCGGCTGCAAATAGGCCTGCTCCACCAACGGGTTGGGAAACCCGGGCGGAAACTCAACCTTTCCAAACAATTGCTTTTGCAAGCGACAGCGCGTGGCGGATTGGTTGGGTGGGTATACAGTGCGCCCAGTGCAAGACTCTAACCACTGCTTGAACTCCCTCATACCCTGCGCTCCACCTGGAAATTCGGCAATAATCTCCAACCCAGTCACGGGTCCCACACCCTGCAATTGGAGAACAAGACACGCCGGGAGCCAAAGGGAGAGGGCAAAAACGCAGGGAAGTGCGCTGGTGAGAGAAAGCATCAGCACTCACATAGCTTGCATGGCAAGGCACCACCTCATGCTGCCTACCCACCTTAATTCCGGCATTGTAGTCACTGCCCAGCACGTAAGCAAGTGAAATGAGTTTCTCGCGATCCATGCCTAGGAGATGCTTGAGATCAGCAGCAGCAAAGAGTGCCGGTGTCTTGGCGGCGGAGCACATGTGTCGATAGACTTTGGCAGCGCCAAACAAAAAGGCGTCGTTGTCGTCCGTGATTGTACCCTGTGTCAGTCCCAAGAGCTCGAGCTGAGCGCATTGGCTTTCGGCTTCCTGGGGTGCAATCAAGTACGGGCAGCCAAAAAGCATCAGCATGTGCTGCACATCGTGAATCATTTCCGTGGTCACATCACCGGCCGTCCGAGCCGCTCGCCGCACGCGTCCTTCAAGCTGGGTGGCCTCGGCCATTAGGCTCGCTTCCGTTTCCGGTTGCATGGCGGGTTTGGTGTGAGTTTTCGCGTGGTCGGCGGCCGCACTGCGCGCCACTGCGGTGGGCTGTTGAGAGGTCGAGACCTTGGGTGCAGGGCGCACTGTCACGTCTGCGACGCGGTGGGCAACTATCACCTCGTCGGTCTCGCTTTCGTCGTCGGTTTGTGGCTGAACCGGTTTGGTGACGATACGTGAGGACTCCGGGTCTACTGTGGGTGTTGACTCGGGTTCAACTTTGATGGCTCTTGCTGCAGGCTGGGCTGGCAAAGCGCCCATGTCCCCAAGGTCCTCTACCATCACATCAGTCGTGGGTTCAGAGACCGGCTCGCGTTTTACAGTGGATGCGTCCTCGTCGCTGCTGCTACCTGCGTCGCTCTCATGATCAGAACCCTGCAGGATCAAGCTGCGCAACTTGCGATGTGCCGCTGGTTGGGCTTGTATCCGCTGACCCAGGCCTAACAGAGGCCGATGCCAGAGAGCCTCATCCGTTTCTGAGGGCGCTGGTGCTACACCACGCTCCAAGGTCTTAACGATGGGATCCACTTGTCGACCAATAGCCGCCTCCTCCTCCTCCTCCTTGGCAGCCGCAATAGCTGCGCTGTCGTGTTGTGGAAGTGCAGGGTTCGACACTGGCTCGGTCGACGGCGCCATGGGGGCTTCTAGTGAGGTGGTCGCCGCGGCAGGTTCGACGAGATCAGCGGACGCGTTGGTCGAGCTTTTGCTGGCAGAAGTGACAGGCGCCGTCTCTATAAAAGCAACCTCGGCCAGGCGCTCTTCGTCATCCTCGTCAAGCTCAGCAAAAGAGAGCGAGCTCTCGGAAAGCGCATCGTCCTCGTCGGCAGGCGGGCTCATGGCGGTCGCTTGGTTCAACAAAAAAGAGTTTGAACCCATTCGATCCGAATCTTCGGGTGCGTGGGCTTTCCGAGAAGATGTGCTTGTAGGGTCGCCCCCAGCGTTGGAGGGTGCTTCGGGTGGGGGCGTTGACGATTTGCTGGGCACAGGCATTAGATCATCCGTTCTGCAGCATCAAGCACAATTGAAAATGACAAACGCATGCATGAGAGGCGGGCGGGTGCGGCAGTCGCAAGGTGCCCCGCCCACGAACGCACCGCTCAGCCAACACAAACACCGTGTTCTCCTCAGACACGACCTTGTGTACAGCCAGGCCGTTCATGTTGTTCTCACGCAATAGCGCTTGACGAATGTCCTCCAGCTTCTTATTCAAACGATTGCGTTGCACCACACCTGATAGCTGGATGTGTGCGCAGCATAACCCATGATAAGAACACGCCCTCGCGTGATCCTGAAGCTGGGAAACGGTGGAGGTGGCTGGGGCGACAAAATGGACGAACACGTACCTGAGTGGACGAGAAAGCATTGGACTCGGAAGGTCCGCCATACTTTGAACGTCGCGAGCGGTTTTTATTCAGCTCACGGCGCTCCATGATGATCTCATACTGAATTTCCAAGGGCAGCTGGTCAAAGTCATGGGAAAAAATATCAATGGTGGTCGTGTCAATCTCATATTGCATGCCTGCACGAAATCCGCCACGAGGATCGCGGGCAGCAAGGACCTGCGCCGCTGAGGCAGTCCCCGGTGTTTCCTCCACGTTGGTGTGTGGTGGTGCCTGCGAGGGTGATGAGGCATGGGGTGAAAGTGTGGTTTCATCCAACCCCGATGCCTGCGTGCTGCCCGGTCCGGCATCACCAGCATCGTCACCGATGAGAATAAGGTCGTCTTCTGACCCGGAAAGTGCCGTGGCGAGCTGATCTTGCACGTCTCTATCCCAAGCGGCCTCCTCGTCGCTGCGCTCGGCAGCCTGGTCGGCCAGGATCTGATTATATCGTTGGGCCAACTCTCCCAGCGCAACAGGGCTCCGTCGTGGGCGCGAGGAACGGTGGGAGCGCTGACGAGGGTGTCGCTGCCGAGATGCAGAGGCATGGCGTCGAACAGGACTGCGTGCTTTCGGCTGCCACAAAGAGTCAGCGAGATCCTCATCCTCATCCAAATCCAGCTCGAACAGCGGCAAACCAGCTTTGAGGGCCATGAGGTCATCAGCCTCGCTCTCATCGTTGCTTTCCTTGCCTTCGTCCTCGCTGGAAGAGGATTGAGCTCTACTAGGTTCGGGCAGGTCAAACATATCGGATTCACCATGACGGCTCTTCAAATCATGACCTGCAACAAGTTTGTCGGACGCGGTCGTCGTATCCCCACGTAGTACCTAAGTACAAAGGATGTCCGATATGGAAATGCCAGGACGTCAGCGTGTGGGTTCAGTGAGCAGTGGCTTCGTCATGTCTGCGGCACTCAAGGTGGGTCGAGGGCAAAGGCCTACGTGTTGCTTGAGGCGATTGTGGAGCAGCTGCCGTTGGGCCTTTTGGAGGGCGTCGGAGCCCTGCGTGATTCGGCGACGTCGCTCAGCCTAGAGTATGCAGCAACCCCACCATGCCGCATCAGTACATATGCACAGACACAAAAATCTCGACGACGGAGAGGCTTGGGCTGAGGACGAGAGCACAGGTGCTGGCGATAGGGATGCCCAAGCCTACAACGCAAAACGTTGAGGCATAGCTACGGCTTTGGCTCGGCAGGAAAAGGAGCGCTTACCACAGCCTGCTGCTTGATGGCCGGCGCTGCGCCATCGAAAATAAAAACAGGTTTAATCTGGTGATACAGGAGCTTGCACAACCGGGAAAGGAGCGCATGTACATGGGCATTTTGAACCAGGTTGCCTTGTCGATCACGCATCGCCCGCACAATCTGGTGCAGCCAAATGCTCACGTCCACAGCCAAGATTTGCCCCTCCAACTCATCGGGCTGGACCGGCCGCTCAGCTTTCTCCAGCAATTGCCACAGTGAATGAACACCCATCGCCCTGGCTCAGGGACCAGCCGAGCTTCTGCCCGCCTGTCCCCGCTCCCACCAGCTCGAAATCAGAAAACAGCTTGGAGCCGTTCGACTCGACCTTTTTGTCTTACAATAAAATGTACCTTCACTGGTTTCGCGTACTGATTTCAGACGCTATTGACAACAGCTGTTGTGGCTGATATTTTGATTTGGTAGGGAGGACGACTGAATAATTTGAAAAAAAAAAAAGAGGGATGGGCATTGTTTCACAGTACAATTCAAGTGTGGCGGCAAGTACACTCCACCGCTCTAAACTGTAACCAATTGCCGCAAAACCCCTCCCTTGTCTTGTGCTACCAAATGTGCATGTTGTGTTGAAGAACACCAACAACAACTACCAAAGGCTTACAAAAAGCATTGCTTGGCACTGATGGGCGGAGAAAAGACACATGCCAGCAGCACCCTTCTGTGCATTCTTGGCGGGCCACTTTCCGTCACCGTCGACCACGCAGCCGGCCTGACTGAAGAGGTCGTGATTCGGCTCGAGCCGATGACAAGGCGCTTCGGCTGCAAAACGACTGCTTGATCTTGGAGCAGCTGAATCATTTCATACTGACTGCATTTCTTAACTTCCATTTCTTTCCACACCACGCGCTCCGGACTGGCGATCAAACGGCCAGCATGATCGTGCGGCAAGGTTTGTTGCATTGATTTCGCGTCGTGTTTTGCCAAATGCTTCTTCGTTGAGCCCGAGTTCTTGAAGCTCGCTGCTTCCCATTCAAGGTCTCCGTTGTAGGAGGCCGGGCGCCCATCTCGTGCACCTCACATGCCACTCGACTGCCTCAATGTTTAGGTTCTCTGGGCCTCGCAGGGCTGGTCGTCACGTTGCTTGCTATCGCTTCCGCAGCCTCGGCGCTGCAGGTCACGACGCAGGTGGCAGGTGATGCAGCCACCTTGGTGATTCAAGCCCACAATGCCTCATCAACCCTTACCGTCTCTACGCAAGGGGTGACGGCCACTTCCTCTGCAGGCACTGGTACGCGATTGCGCTTCAATCACTGCAAGCAAAGACCAGACCGCATCTCTTGCCTTCATCCACTCAATCCTCTCTAGCCTCGTCGAATCTTGCTTAATCTTACTCGCGCTTGATCCCTCTTCACTCGCCCACAGGTACTCTGCATGCAACCAAGTTGGCAGCCCAGAACAATTTGGCAGCCCAGGCCCAAGACACTGTGACCATTGGTGATGAGACGTACATGGCCCTGGCAGAGTACTTCTCTCAGTCCATCATGATCCAGCGCATTGATGGCCATAGCGTTGAACTGGTGCAGACCATAGCGGCCAATTCGCCAGTGGACGTTGAGTTTTATGAGTGGAACAGCGTCCATTACCTCGCAATCTGTAATCGCCGAAATCTATCATCCTACGGCGGTGGTGAAACCAACTCGGAGGTGTGGCGCCGCTCGGCATCCACCGGCGTTTGGTCTCGTCTGCAAACATTTGCCACCTCCTACTGCAGTGATGTCGAGGTGATCCCGTCCGCGGATGGCAGCCTCTTTCTGGGCTTTTCCAACTTTAAGTACATGGATAGTGATCGTGTCGACCTCGAGCTCGAGTCAGATATTTATGCCTGGAGCCCGACCTTACAGCGCTTTCAGCTGCAACACGCGATTACCACCCAAGGCGCTTCAAAAATGGAGAGCTTCATCTGGAACTCCAACACCTACCTTTTTGTTGGCAACAGCGAGATGTTTGAGAGCACCTGGGGTATTGTAGTCAAGGCCCAAGACTTCTCCTTAGACTCTAGCGTTTTCAAGCTCAACACCGCGTCGGCCACTTTTGAAAAAGTCTCAACCGTTGCTACCGCTGGCATCTCCGATGCCACAACCGCCGTCATTGACTCAGAACTGTACCTCTTTGTGACCAATCGCGTCTCGAACGACGGCGGCACGGACGACTATGCCCAAACCCTTGAGGTGTACTTGTGGGTCAACTCCCTTGAATCCTTCTTCAACGTCAATACGCCTTCCGCCACTGTCTATGCCGCCTCAGCCGTTCAAGTCGTCACGGTGGAAGACAACGTCTTCGTGGCTGTTGGTGCTGAGCGTGATGCGGCCGATTCCTCTGTCAATGCCACGCTTGATATTTTCCGCCTTGACTTGACCCTGAATGCTCTGGTACCCGTGTACTCGGCTGCCACGGGCACCGTTCGGTGCCTAAGCTCGCATACCATTGGCAACCAGGTGCTGCTCTTTGCTGCCGTTGAGCAACGCGAGGACAGCTACGAGGCGAACCCAGACCGCATTACCACTGTCGGTGCACTTGAGACACTCCGACTTTTTCGGGCCTCTGCTGCTGACACCGACTTTGCCAATACCGTCGGCTCGCTCTTCGTCGACGGCAGCGGTGAAGCAAGCATTCGCATTCCCGTCGTGGACAATAACGCCGTTGAACCGGACGAGTACTTTTATGTGTCCGTCACCGAAACCAATGGGGGCGTACAGGTGAATACGACGACTGTTCGCGTGGACCTGCCCGGAGTTGGGGTGGCTGATTTGACAGTTTCTCCGATTGTGACCGTGGTCAATGGCGATGAGCTTCTTCTTACCGAGGAACTGCCGGCAGGCCAGCAGCTTTGCACCTTTGCCTTTGGTGGTTCGCCCGTTTCAAGTGGCCTAAGCATTGTGCAGAGTAGTAGCAACTTTGCCATCGCCAGCGGGCTACTCTACACCACCGCCACCATCGACCTGGAGCAATACGATTCGGATTTCTTCACACTTTTGGTTGAGTACACCGGCACAAGCCCCGTTGCGCAGGCTTGGGTCGTCGTACGCATTGAAGACATCAACGACAACTTGCCCGTATTTGTTGGCAATGTTGGATCCAATGCCGCATACCAGGCTGACGTGGAGGAGAACCAAGCCGTGGGGACCACGGTCGTTCAGCTGGTCGTCACGGATCGCGATGCAGATCTAAACGTAGTTTACGGCATTACTGAGGTTTCGCCCAGCTCTGCTTCGGGTTATTTTGCCATTGACAACTCCACGGGTCTGATCACGACGCGCACCGTATTCGACCGCGAAGCTCTCGCAGCTGGAGGCTCAGAATCCTTTGTTATCAACGTTGAGGCATATGACCCCCGTGTGATCGACCACGTTGCTTCGACCTACGTTCTTGTTGACGTGACTGATCAAAATGACAACGCCCCCATCTTCGCACAGAGCAACTATTCTACCGTCATTCCGGAGTTTGTGCAAGCCAGCTATGTCGTGGTGGGCCAGCGCGAGGGAACTGCGATTGGCAGTACCATCATTACGGGCATCGCCGCCACGGATGCAGATGAGGCTGCCAACGCGGCTTTGACGTATACCATCATCTCCGGTGACCCCCAAAGGCTATTCTCCGTCGTAACGACCAACGGCGTCGCCAGCTTGCGTGCTGGCCTGCTCGACTTTGAAACTATGACCACGACCGATTTCAACATCACCGTTGCTGCTTGTGATACCCCCGCTGCCAGCGATCCTTTTGGCCAGCAGTGTGATTACACCTCGCTTTACATCACCGTTGAAGATGAGAACGATAATCCGCCCGTGCTAAGCCCAGTGGCTGTGAGCAGCGCCGTTGCCACGGTCGGTTCGACCAATTACATCCTGGCATCCTACAGCGCTGGCCAGTCCTTGGGCACCATCAGCGCCACCGATGCCGACTCGGGCATTAATGAAGTGATCACGTTCTCCACCTCCTCACCGGAGATCAACGTGGATAGCAACACCGGTCTCATCACCCTTGCCGTGAACGCTTCCACCCTCACGGTGGGGTCGCACACCGTGACCATTGCTGCAACAGATGGTGGATCGCCCTCCTTCACCCGAACCGCCACCTTTTCGTTCTCGGTTCTGGATATGCCCACTTTTACCGCCAGCCCGTATGCTTTGGATGTCACTGAGAATACGCCGGCCGGTGCCCTGCTGGGCACGTCTGTTCAGGCTGCTGTCCAAGTGCAGCTGACAGGTACCTCCTTTCAGTATCAGATTCTGAGTGGAAATGACCTGGGCCTCTTCAGCATCGGGTCCTCCTCGGGTACACTGGCCGTGGCCGCGGGTGCCAGCATTGATTATGAGACGCTGGCCGCGCATGAATTCACCCTCATGGTTCGAGCAACAGATCTGGGCAGTCCTCTCACAGGTCGCAGCTCCCTCACGGCCGTGAACATCACCATTCTTGATGAAAATGATGTAGCTCCCACCTTTGATCTTCCTGTCTATGCGCTCGGCTCTGTGCCAGAAGACGATGCAAACCTTGCTTTTGTTGCACGCAACTTTGTGAATGTCTCGGCCAGCGATGCTGATCAAGATCCCGTCTTGAGCTTTAGCATTCTCTCTGCCACCGCAACGCACCCCGAAACGGGTGCGGTCAGTGACGTCAGTGCTCTATTCTCCATCGACTCCAGCACGGGCTACTTCATGAATGTGGCACCCCTCGATGCCGAGCAATACTCGGCCTTTGCTCTTCAGCTAGGTGTGAGTGACGGCATTTTCAACGTATCAGCAGCTTTGACCCTGCAGCTTTCGGATATCAACGACGTTGCTCCTGTGTTTGAAGAGGCTTTGAACATCGATGCCACCACTGTTTCAGAGTCGTTGGCCGTGGGCAGCCACGTGATGTCATTTCTTGTCACGGACAAGGACGTGGGCTCAACAAGTCTCACTTGGAGCCTGATTGATCTGCCTACTACTACAGGCTTGGTTGGCAATAGCTCCCGCTTTGCACTCAGCCATGGTGTTCTTACTGTCGCCTCGCCTCTCGACTACGAAACGCACGAGTCGCACCGTTTCAATGTAACCGTTTCTGATGGCCGTTTTGAGGCGATGCTGACCTTCACCGTTTTCTTGACCAATCAAAACGAGGTTCCGCCCGTTTTTACCCCCTCCTCCCTTGGCAACACGACGGTCGTTGAGAACGTTTCAACGGGTTACGAGCTCGGCTATGTGGTGGCCATTGACACCGATACCGATGCAGTGGTCACTTACACGCTCATCTCGGGTGGCTTCGGCCACTTTGGGGTCGACAGCAACACTGGTCTCGTAGCGGTTATTGCCCCACTCGATCGCGAAAACAAGAGCGCATACTCCCTTGTTTTCCGTGCCGCCGATCAGTTTGGACTTGAATCTCGCAGCACCGTGCACGTGAGCATTGGGGATATCAATGATAACACACCAATTTTCACGCAAGCCAACTATGTTGCTGCCCCGGTGGCAGAGAATTCGGCTCAGGGTACCCCTGTCATCACCGTGTCTGCCACGGATATTGATGCAGGCATCAACGCCCAGCTGACTTACACCCTGCTGCCCGGCGCGGACGCCGGCCATTTCAGCGTGCACCCAACCACAGGTGCTGTGACCTTGAGTGCTGATCTCATCGACCGTGAGGCAAGCGTGTCTCTCAGTTTTGTCATTCAGGTCACGGATGGTGGCCACCCATCGCGCAGTGCGCAAGCCTCGGTTTCTGTCAACGTTTTGGATGCTAACGACAATGCACCTTACTTTCTTTCCAACGGGACTGCCCTGTCGCTTTCCGAAGCCACGTCCCCGGGCGCTGAGGTGTATGACCTCCAGGCCTTTGATGACGACGCTACCGTGGTTAACAATGTTGTCACCTACGAGCTCATTTCCGCGGACACCAGCGTGTTCAGTGTAGAGCAGTCGACGGGCAAGGTGGTTCTGGAGGCTGCTGTGGATTTCGAGACTCGTGGCGCCCAGCCCTTTGTTCTCACGCTCCGGGCTCTTGATTCAGGCTCTCCAACCCTCACCAGCAACGTCTTTACACTGACAATCACATTCACCGACGTTAATGACAATGATCCGGTGTTCGAGCCCACGCAGAGTTTCTCGTACAGCGTTGCCGAGGAGCTGACCAACTTTGCCGTGTTTACTGTTGAAGCTTCAGACCCAGACCTTGTGGATGTGGATCAACTCACCTACGATATCGTGTCCATCGTCCCGGATGATGACGTATTTGTCATCAATGACCAGGGTGTTGTGCGAACCTCCCCCACGAACCGCATTGACCGCGAGGCTTTTGGGCCGACCAACGCCGAATACGCAGTCACCATTCGCGTATCCGATAGCGGCAATCGCACGGCCACGGCCACATATACGGTGACCGTCATTGATGTCAATGATAATGCACCCGTTTTTAGCCAATCCCCATATTCCACCACTGTGCCAGAGAGTGCAGCCATCGGCACGACCGTGCTAACAGTGAGCGCCACTGATGCTGATGTGGCGGGCACGCCAGCGGGTACGATCTCTGGGTATACCATCATCTCAGGTAACTCGGCTGGCTTCTTTACTCTCAACAGCGCCACAGGTGTCATTCGCCTGGCCCGTAAACTTGACGCAGAGACAGCGCCGGCTGGTGGTTATCAACTGCGCATCCGCGCGTCCGATAGCGCCACCCCATTTGTTCTCAGCACACAGGTTACGGTCCAAATCATCGTGTCTGACGTGAACGACAACGCTCCGCAGTTTCAACCTGGTGGATACAATGCTACCGCCATCTCTGAGAGTGCATCGGCTGGCACCACTCTGATCCAGGTCACTGCCTACGACGCCGACAAGACCTCGGCTAACAACGCCATCACCTATGATATCGTGGGTGATGTCACGGGTCAATGGACCATTGATCAATCTGGAACCATCATGCTCGCGACGTCCCCGCTTGACCGCGAGACGTACCCGGGTGAGCTCACCATCACGGTGCGCGCCCGCGATGCTGGTGGCTTGTATGATACAACTGAAGTGCGGTATATTGTTGATGATATCAATGACAACGTGCCTGTCTTTGCCCAGAGCTCTGCCAGCATGGCCATTGATGAGGAAGTGGCGCCTGGCACTTTTGTCATGCAGGCCCAAGCCACCGACGCCGATATTGGACTCAATGCACGTGTTTATTATGGTCTGCGTGGCGCTGATGCCAACTTTTTTGTCGTTGATACCGATTCGGGTAACATCACCGTTGCGGCCCGACTTGATCGCGAGCAACAGGCGTCGTACACCCTCCAAGTGATTGCCTCCAACGCAGCGGCTCTATCGGACCCTGTCGGCACTCAAAACATCACCATCAATGTCAATGACATCAACGACAATGGGCCTCAAGTCGCGGCGACCAGCTCTGCATCCATTGCAGAGAACACGGCCTCGGGTGTTCTTGTCACTACGATTCAGGCATCTGATGCCGATGCCATCGCCTCGGGCTTTGGCGTTTTGAGCTACTCCATTACCAGTGCCTTGGCGTTTGAAACGGCCACCGGGTTTACGGCAGCGGCCTCGGGCGTTTTCCAGATCGACCCGCAAACGGGCGTTATTACGACCCAGGGCAGTTTGGATCGCGAGTTGTACGACAGCTTCACGATTGTGATTACTGTGCGAGATGGCGGTGTTGTTCCACGAACTAACAGTACAACGCTGACTATCACAATCACCGATCGCAACGACAACGCACCCCTCTTCGTCAGCAACCAGAGCAGCAGCTTTAGCATTGCTGAAAACTCCACCGTGGGTGTGACACTCGGCTCTGTCTCCGCAACAGATGCTGACCTGGACGACGCCGGGCGTGTGCGTTTTAGCTTCGTCGGCAGCAGCGGTCGGTTTAGCCTCAATGCTCTGTCAGGCACCATCACGCTGGCCTCAGCTCTCGACTACGAAACGCAGTCAACCACCTATTCTCTGGTGGTCAAGGCTGAAGATCTAGGCTCCCCCGCCTTGAGCACTTTGCTCAACATCACCATCACGGTGACTGACGTTAACGACAATGCCCCAAGCTTTGCACAGTCAGCCTATCCCTTTGAAGTTCTGGAGGGCCAGACTGGACTTGTTTATCATCTGTCTGCCACGGATGCCGACTCGGGTATCAATGCCATGATTACATACAGCCTCGTGCCTTCTGCCAATGCAAGCCACTTCAACATTGACCAGAATGGCAACATCACCCTGGTCGTGCCATTCGATCGCGAGCAGACAACATACGTCGAGTTTGATGTGATGGCCACAGATGGAGGCAGTCCGGCCCTCTCGACGACGACACAGGTCGTCGTACTTATTCGTGACATCAACGACAATGCCCCAGTTTTCAATCCCAGCTTCGACCAGGTGCTGGTGACCGAAAACACGGCTGATGTCGTCATTTTCCAGGTGTCGGCCACCGATGCTGACACCTCGCCCTTTGCTACGCTCGTCTATTTCTTGTACAACGCCAGCTCGCACTTTGCCATCAACAGCACCTCGGGCGAGGTGAGCCTTGTCCAGGGCCTGGACTATGAAGCTGCTTCATCTGTTATTGTAGTCATCGGTGCATCGGACCAAGGTGCTGAGACTCCCAATGCCTTTTTCACGCTCACTGTGCAAGTCGACGATGTGAATGACAACTTTCCCATCTTTGATGCAACGTCATACTCGGGCGATGTTGTCGAAAACTCCACCACGGCCCTCGTGGTCGGCCAGGTCTGGGCGACTGACGCCGATGCCGATGGGCTTGCAGCTGTCACCTATAGCATTGAGCCTCGCGACCCGACCTTCGCAGGATATTTGGCTATCAACGACTCGGGTGTGGTCTATCTTCGTGCGGGCTACGCATTTGATTACGAGCTTGTGCAGACTGTTGAGTTTGTAGTTACAGCCACCGATGTGGGCAACCAGGCGACGAATGCCAACTTTTCGCTGGCCATTTCTGACGTCAATGACAATGCCCCTGTTTACGTGGCCGCCCCTTACTCTTTTGACATTGACGAAGATGCAACTGTTTCTACCGTGGTGGGCACGGTCATGGCAACAGATGCAGACTCTGGTGCGTACGGCACTGTCGTCAACTACATCTTGTATTCTGCTGACGGTGCGCCGTTTGTTGTGGACGCACAAGGCACAATCTGGCTTGTGGCCCCATTGGACTATGAAGCGGTATCCTCCTACACCGTGATCATCACAGCTGTCGACGGCGGCATGGTTGCCACCAATACTTCAGTCACCATCATCGTACACGATGTCAACGACAATGCTCCGCTGTTTGGTCAGGCTGACTATGTGGTCCAAGTTGAAGAGAACGCCGTTGATGGCCTGGTGCTGCTAGTGCCGGCTGTGACCGATGCGGATAGCCCTCCTCATGATGTCTTTACGCTGAGCATTCAGTCATCTGCCGCTTCGCCTTACTTTACTATTGCCAACGGCTCGCTTGTCGTGAGCACAGCAGTTGGCGTCTTGGACCGCGATGTGGTGACTGCCAACCCCCGGATCTTGACTTTGACCTTGGTGGCGACGGATATGGGTGGTCTTCTCTCGACCGCTCAGGTCACTGTGCAGGTTATGGATGTGAATGATAACGCCCCCCAGTTTGATTCATCTACATATGCCGTCTCGGTGTCTGAGAACACGGCGGTGGGAGCGCTCATCAACCTTCAAGTTACGGCCACTGATGCTGATTATCAGAACAACTTGACTTATTCCGTGGACAACGCCAGCGGTGCTGTGCTGTCTGTGGATGTGGACGGCTCTTTGCGACTGGCCACATTGATTGACTATGAGACCAGCGTGCAACATGAAGTTACCGTGCGAGTGACAGATGATGGCACACCAACTCTTTCCAGTACAGTGGTCATCCGCGTCAATGTGGTTGACGAGAACGACAACTCGCCCATCTTTGAGATGAGCTCTCTCCAAGCTAATGTCTATGAAAATGCTGCACCAGGCATTATCGCCCAGGTCATGGCCTCGGATGCTGACGTAGTTAATGGTGGAAGCATCGCACGCTACGAGCTAATCTCTCACACGGATTTGTTCGGCATCAATAGCAACTCGGGTGTAGTGAGCACGCTCGTTCCCTTGGATCGCGAGGCAATGCCCTCGTACGCCGTGACAGTGCGAGCGTATGACAACGGCGTATCCACGCCCCGCTACACCGATGCTCAACTGCTCATCAGCGTGAAGGACGTGAACGACAATGCGCCTTATTTTCCTTGCGCATTGCTGGGTCACACCATTCGGCGTTCTGCCGAGGTGCATGACGTCGTGGCGACAGTGCGTGCCGAAGATGTTGACTTGACACCAGGAACGGTGACCCATCGTATCTCGGGTGGCAACTGCCAAGGCATGTTTGGCATTGCGCCGTATGATGGCCGTGTCTATTTGAACCGGCCCCTGGCAACGGTGGACAGCTCATTGTATGTACTCGAGGTCCAGGCCTCTGATAGCGTCCATGTGACCACTACTACCGTCTACTTTCAGATTGAAAGCGAGTTTGAGCAGGAAGGTCGTCGTGTGCTGGATGCTATACAAACAACCATGTCAATGGAAGGCATGAGTCCTAGCTATACCTTTGACTTTGGCACTGATGACCTGGCGTCTGTCACCTCTGGTTCCGGGGAGCTGCCATGGACCACTGCTGGGCCATTCGTCACTGGCGCCAATACAGGTGCTTCTTCTACGCTACTGCCTGTCACTACCGCACAGGCCACGATCACAACTACTGTAGTCACCACACCTACCATCACTGCCACCACCAGTCAGACGAGCCCTGCCACGACTACAACCCCTACCACTACCACTACCACTACCACTACCCCTACCCCTACCCCTACCACTACCACTACCACTACCCCTACCACTACCCCTACCACTACCCCTACCACTACCCCTACCACTACCCCTACCACTACCCCTACCACTACCCCTACCACTACCCCTACCACCAGCCAGACTACGACGCCAATGCCAACGACCACTTCCACAGCTGCTCCTTCCACATCCGCACCCAGTGTTGTCACAAATATCCCATCCACTTCTACGACAGACGGATCCTTGACCACTACGATCACCACCGACTCTCCATCGACTTCCACCACCACCGCTACCACCACCACTACTACGACCGCCACCACCACTACTACTGCCGCCACCACCACTACTACTACTACTACCGCCACCACCACTACTACAGGTGTATCATTCCCCATAATTCAGACCACCGGAGGAAACGGTGGAGGTGCCGACTGCTATTTCCCATTCACGTTCCAAGGCAAGACGTACGAAACGTGCACCAAGGATCCTGACAATCGTGCTCTTTTCTGGTGTTCCACGGGCCCTGCCTTTAATGGACAATCATCAACCAGCTATGGAAACTGCGTGCTTGAAGGTAAGACAGTGCTACCTCAAACTTGTCAAACCGGTCGTCAAATAAAAAAAAAATCCTCTTTCTCACATCGCTTCTTGCTTGCAGAGCTCACTCTTTTTTCCAACAACGGCCAGCTTGAGCTGAACTATTCCAACGCCCTGGTTGTCAACGAAGTCAGTTACCCCAAACCCGCTTGCCACACGTTGATTCTTTCCTTTGATCTCAATCATTACCACTCCAACTCTGCAACACGCTCATCTGTAGACATATGCATTTGAATTGGCACCCACTGTGGCGGCCGAGGTCTTCGTCTACAATAACAACACTGTACGTGACCTTGCAATGCCCCCGCATCATTGAGCTTGCATGCCCTGCCACTGCCCCTTATCCCTGATCCCTGCACTCACCCACGACCCTGGCTTCATCGCAGCACCAACGCATCACCTCGGGTGTCAAGTACAACGCTGACGAGGAAACTTTGTTCATCACGGTGGACACCAGCTACCCAGACTCTATTTTGCTGGCCATTGGTACCGATTTCGCCAATGGTGTGTCCCTAGCCGTCGCCAACCAACAGCAAGCTACGTCCACTGCGTACCCATCTTCTGGTGTGTACACCATTGCGGGCACTGGAAACCCAGGCACACGTCGAGAGTGCGTGTTCCCCTTCCTGTACAACGGTGTATCCTACACGGAATGTACGTGTGCGGGCAGCTTGGCCAGCTTCTGGTGTGCCACCACCGACAACCTTGATCGCGACTACGAGTGGGGCTTCTGCGACCCCTCAACATTCAATGCCTCGAGCGATAAATGCGCTGCGGATAATGCCCAAGATGCAGGTGCAGAAAACCAACAGGTATTGGATACATTTGTCGGTTGGGAGTCTTATTCTACAGACGACGACCAAAATGGGGCCAGTGGCGACACCAGTGCAGGCTCTGCAGACAGCGCCTCCACTGCGGCAGTGAGCGCAAGCGTCATGGCGGCCGTCGTCATTGTCTGCGTCATTCTCGTCATTGTGGCCACCGCTATGGTGGTAGTGCGCAAGAAGCGGTATGTCTGCGCGCCTGCTCCCAGTCCACTTCGTCTTCTCTCTGGCTACCGCTGAGCGAACCTGCTTGTTGTCTGCACACTTTGTGACCAAGCTCACTCTGCTTTCGCTGTGTCGCATGTTGCCTGCTTTTTCTCTAGTCAACAAAGCGCAGTGACTTTTTTGCCAGATACTCACCCCTCAGAGGAGGCACCCCCAGCTCCTCGGCGTGCCTTCGCGCGCCCCGCCCCACAGCCCCTTTATTTGAATCCGCTGCAGGCATAAGTCAACGCTGGAACTGCGAGCGGGCATCATCAATCTCTTGACATGTCTCGTGTGGTGTGATGCGTGTTTTCGTTTCGACTTTTTGATCTTTCGTTTCTCTTCTCCTGAAAGTGCCCGTGCAAAACAAGCGTGTGACCTACATGCGTTGTCGTCACCGACTGATTTTATGTAGCGTGTATGGTGCTCGGTCTCACCTGTTGTGGATGTTTTTTTCTTATCCGATGCTCATGCAATGATGCACGCGCGTGGGATTTTCTCGGAGCCCCTCGATTTCGGGCACTTTGAAGGCCTCACATCTGAGATTGATATGAATTTTGGTGCGAGTTAACCAGGCACGGGTCGCTCGCTTTGAATTGACTGATTAGAGTACACGCTGGTCAGCACAACGTGATTGCAACAACATGATTTAGACCGAATAAGCCCTCTCGGCTGAGGTGGTCCGGGAAGGCGTACCTGAAGTGCCCTTTTTCTTGCCGCCGCAAAACTGCTTGATTGTGCCCTTGAGGCGCGATGAGGCAGGCTGCTGTAAGGCTTGAACAACTTCCTGCGCAAATATTTGCTTGGCCGTAGCGCTCACAGAGTAGCGTGGAAAAGCCGGTTGATTGATGGCCCATGCGACCCATTCGCCCACGCGCTCGAGCGAGTAAGGCTGCATCAATCGACGAAACGTGGCAACCGTATCCTCAAGCATGTGGCTTGGGAAGATGAGACAGAGGGCAGACAGAAGAGTGGCCACAATCTCTGCAATGGCAGTAGGACGATGCTCAAGAGCCACATCGAAAATAGAGGGGCTGCCTTCCGGGCTTCGTGCCGCGCACGCCTCCACGTAGCCCAGAGCCGCAGAAATGACGGGACGGTGTTGCAACACGGCAGTAAACGTAGGCCCGAGAAAGTGGTGAATAAGAAGGTCAATGGCGAGCTCAGGTTGGTGGAGAAGATATTGGGGGTGAGTGCGCGCCACGGTCTGAAAGAGGCAAAATAGAGCCTCAACCGTGTCGGGCCCGGCATCTGCGTACGCTTGCACCAACCCTTCGCGGTTGCGCAAAAGTGCAAGCAGCTCATGCAGAGGTGCATCAAGGCCTTCGTGGTGAAGGGCGCCTTGATCAATGCACTCAGCAATGACGCGCAGGCATGGGGCTGAGGTGAAGTTGATGCGCGCAAAATAGAGCCAGAAACGCTGGAGCACGGCTGAAAGAGTCGAGGCAGAAGGCGGAGAAATGATGCCCAGGGTGGCAAAAGCCAGCTCCTGAAGCTGATCGAGTATTTCTGAAAGCTGACAGGGTCCACTGTTGGGGCCGCCAAAGAGGAGAGCCAGGATAAAGTGCGGACCACGAAAGAGATCGCTCATAAAAGCTGCTGCGGCTGGCAAGTGGATGCCGCGAACGGCAGCCACCAACTCAGCGAGAATGGCGCTCAGTTCCTGGGCGGTGTCGATATCTGCCCAGGCGGCTGGCCCCAGCAAATCGTGGGCTTGAACGACTTCACTGGCACGTTCGACGAGGGCCGTCAAGAGGGTCATGCAGGGCTCTTCGGGCTGAGAGGCTCGTAAAGCAGCTTGGACACACGCCTGTACGAGTAGGCGGCGACTGGCTTCAGCCATGGTGGGTCGCGCAGCCTGCTGTTGCCAGGCGTGGAAAAGATCCACAAAAATGGCACCCGCATCCGGACCTTGGACCAACTTGAGCAGAGCCACACTGGCTACGTGATCCTCCATAAGACGCATGGGAAAGTTGGCATCCTCTTCCGGCAGAGCGAGGGTTTGGATGCAGTGCCGGCCCACGTCCACGTAAAGGGCAGGATAGTGCGCAAGCCAGGGCCAAATCATGCCCAACGCTAGCACGAGTGTGCGCTGCAGACAGGGATGAAGGGGCAAACGAAGAGTAGCTGCGCAGAGTTCTTGGGCGACTTCAGGTGGGCAGGTTTGTACATCACTGGTGGTGTTGGTGGGGAAGACTAGTTTGCAACAAGCGCTCAGCGCATGCAAAAGCCCCTCAAGATGAAGGATCGTGACCAAGGACCAGGCATCATCACCCGCTTCGATTGCAGCAAGCGCCGTGCCGAGTTCATGCCGGAGATGTTGGGCAAACCACGACGCAATACCTGGAATGGGAATGGACGTACGCCGGAGGTGAGCAAGGATGAACTCACGCATTTGACAAGAACAAAAACCCCGACCCTCAAACAGCAGTATTATAGGGCTGCCTTGCAAAACAAGTTTTGACTCCAAAACTCGTCGCCAGGGCTCATCGCTTAACCTCGTTTTTTTTTTTTTTGTTTTTGTTTTTGTTTTTTTCAGCTATTTGGCGCGTAACTCACCGGGATTGGCTTTGATGGTAGCGCGGAGAGCTGCGCGGCCCTGCTCGCGCACATCAGTGAACTCGTCTTGAAACATGTGGTCCCGCTCCAAAATGTCTGATGGGTACTCGCAGGCTGCCAGGATGGCTGCAAAGACGGACTGAAGAACGGGTTCAAATCGCTGACACTGATCGCCCTTCAGCTCAAGCGCAAAAACTTCCCAAAAGTCAAGGCAGGCCGACGAGACAGAAAGCTCGCGGGCCTGGGTAGCTGTGATGATGATTTGCAACAGCGGTGGCCAGAGATCAAGGAGACGGGGGTCTTCAAGAAAGATCAGAGCACGTCGCCCACAGGTGGTCGCAAGATGTACAAGCGCCGGCTGAGCAGCAGCGGTGGGAAAGCCGATCACACTGGCCATGAACGTGCCCACGACTTCAACAGTCGAGTTGCTCTCAAGCACGGCGACAAAAACCTCGACCACAATCTGAAGCGTCTCTTGACTGGTGTCGAGGGGCAAGATTGTATGCAGCCCATTGGCCAGGCGTCCGAGCAGATGCTGCATGGCCTCCCAAGCAACGCCCACTCCCTCGATCCATGCGCGAGCGACACCACAGATGAGCTGCAGAGGTACAGACTCGTGATCCAGGCATGCCATCAGCTCGGAGAAAACTAAAGTGGCAATACTTTCTCGCAGGGCATTTTGAAGTGCTGTGCGGCGTTGGGGTGCGACCATCAGCAACTTGTTCGCGACGAGTTCGGGGAGTGATTCAAGGAGGTAAAACCATAGAAAGCGCCGCTGCGATTCGGAGGCGGGCACACCACCAATGTGTGCATGAAGCGCCTCTAGATCGGCATAGAGGGTTTCAATGTGTCCATGGCGCAACCAAAGAGCCGTGATAGCTCGCATAACGTGACGCTGCAGGACATCACTCTGGAGTTGGGCAGCGAGGGGCAGCAGCGCAGTTGCATCTGAGGACCAGGCATCTGCTTGTTGTTGCCACTTGCCCCGCATGGCAAGTTGCACCAACGTTTGGAGCGCAAAGTGCAGCACGTCGCTTTCTAACATAGCTGGGGTACGCGCCACCAGCTGACAGACGCGCCAGGCGAAGCGCTGTTTGCGAAAGCGCAGTAAGTGTTCGTGAGCCTTTTGCTGTGCATCGTCGCTGGTCGGGCGAAGGAAGGCGCCAATGGCATCCACAAAGCGCCTGGCCTCGTCGGCTTCTTCACTCGAGACGGAGGGTGCGGGAAAATGAGTCTGATGATGTGGCGACTGGCCAGTTTCTGAGGCGGAAGGACCATTGGCATCCCCCCGCCCTCCACCGGCCCCGAGCTCGAGGTGGCTCATGCTCGGTGGGCAGCGGGCGAGTGGTCGCGAGCGCGCGCCTGCGCGCGCCAGCAATACTTAGCAGAGCGCAGGCTGGCAGACCCACCAACGACGCGAGGTGTAATGTCTGCGACTTTGATAGTCGCATCAAATAGCCCGTGGCTAGAGGCCTTAGGGCCAGCACACGACAGTATGAATCCTCAAGCGCAGCGCCAAAAAAAAAAAAAAAAAAAAAAAAAAAATGTTGTAACGGCTTGTTCGGCAAAGAAAAGTGAAATTACGACTGATTTCGCCTGCTGCTGAGTAGGCGAAAGGAGTGACAAGGGCTATGCTTTCGCGGGATCGCGAATGGTTTTCAGGTACAATAACCGGCGTACAACAATAGCGAAACCAGAGTAGCCTATTATTAGCTCGTCCTTGCGAGAGTGGAGTCCCAGTCTCATCTGGTAGCGGCCGCAGTGGGAGGGACCCACAGAACAAAAGAAAACGGCAACATCATCTCTCTCTCTCTCTCTCTCTCTCTCTCTCTCTCTCTCTCTCTCTCTCTCTTCACACGATTTGTTGTGTTTCAGTGTCATTCTCTCTCTCTCTCTCTCTCTGTCTCTCTCGTCTGGCGGCGGTCGACGGGTGGCAGCCGGCATTGGTGAAAGGCTGAGCAGCTCAGCTCTCTCTTGGCATTCCGCTGCAGCACGCTCTAGAGTTTGAGGTAAGTCCTGCTTGGCGTGGCAGCCATTGCCAGAACCTGGTATGGGGCTGCTCTATCTGGTAACTGTCTCGATCCCAGAACTGCGCAAATGTGTGCCGTGAACTTTATGGAGCACTGGAGCACTCACACCAGCGCCTTGCAATCCCCCTCGTCCTTAGTGTTTCTCAGAACCAGCGCCATGTCATACGGTCAGTGTTCTTGTCGATGGATTTCCCAGCTGCATTGCTCGGCGCAGCCTCTCTCCCTCTCTTCCTCCCTCCCTCTCGCGATCCCGCTCGCCCCTTTGGTCTTGACTCACATCGCTGCATAAACCTCCACAGAACATTCAAGCAACTCAATGATGGGTGCTGAGGGCTTCGGCTCTGACTCCTTCAACGATCGCGGCGAGCTGGTATGCTTAAAGGATCGCTCCATGGCCATACGCTGCCTATCAGTGCTGTCCTCTTGTTGCCGCTCTGCTGTCGTGGCAGTTTTTGCGTCGCTGCATCACTCTTTGTGGCATTTTTTACGCATCTGCAGGTGACGGGCACAAGCGGCGGCATGTCGTATGCCCCATCTTCGGCCCAACGGGGAATCTTTCGCAAGTGCGTTCTTCCCAGCTTTTCCACCCACACACATCAACAGCTGGAAGCGCGAGCCAGTGTTGGCTAAGGCATCATCGCTGTTCGTATCTTGGTACCCGCGAGCTCACAGTGCAGTTATTTCCTCTAGGGGTACCAATGATCCTGCACAGATCTTGGACATCGGCAAGGATGCCGACAAGCTTCGCACCATGAAGGTGGTGATTCAGGAGATGGCACAGGGCAATGACCAGTCGGAGCTCTTCTCCTCTGTCGTCAAATGCGTAGTGACCAAGAACATGGAGCTCAAAAAGCTTGTGTACATGTATCTCGTTCGCTACGCCGAAGATGTGCCCGACCTGGCCCTCCTCTCTGTTGCCACCTTTCAAAAGGGTCTCGCAGTATGTCACTCGTGTTTTACTGTTGATGTTGTTGTTGATGTTGTTGTTGCTCGTTAAGTCTTGCGTGTGTACTCACAAACTCTCAAACTTGCATTCATGTTTAAGGATCCCAACCAGCTGATTCGAGCCAGCGCTCTGCGTGTTCTTTCCTCCATTCGCGTACCTGACATTGTGCCCATCATGGAGATTGCTCTCAAGCAGGTGCGGTGTCGGGCAGACTTGATCGTTTGCCGTCGACTCAAAATTGGCACATCAACGCTGACCAACCTTCCAACGCCACGTGAACCTTTTTTTTTCCTTTTTTTTTTTTCTCTCCCTTCTCTTCAGGCGGCTAGTGACATGTCTCCCTATGTCCGCAAAACGGCGGCCCACGCACTGCCCAAGCTTTTCGAGTAGGTCGACCCGAGCCTATAGGCTCGCCTTACCCCAGTGTTTTGACATTGGCACATTGTCATGGCTCATACGCTGCCTTTGATCGCCTTTTGCCTGAGCAGACTTGCCCCACATGAGAAGGATTCAATTGTGGATATTATCGAGAAGCTGCTTTGCGATCGTACCACCATGGTCCTGGGCTCCGTCATCATGGCTTTTGAGGAGATCTGTCCTGAACGCCTGGATTTGATCCACCGCCATTACCGCAAGCTGTGCAACACCCTCTTGGACATTGATGAGTGGGGCCAAGCCGCCATCATCAACCTACTCGTGCGCTATGCCCGCACTCAATTCACCGACCCCAATCAGGGTCATGCCGAAACTTCGTTGGATGCCGGGGGCTTCTACGGTCAGCCCTGTCTTTGCTCATGACTTGATACATTTGACTCTTCTTGGCTTATCCGACCACCGATTGATTGTCTTACAATCCGAATGCGACTGTTCGCACCGGCAGGCGATGAGGACGAGGAGGAATCCGAAGACTCGGATGATGACGACGATGACGATGATTCTGGCGATGTACGTACAACCTTCTTTTTCCTTGTTGCTGCTGCGTTACAATCGCCTGATGAGAGGCGTGGTCCGGTGGTCGACCCCCAGTCAGAATTCTTCTTATTGTATTCTTTATTTTTATGTTATTGATTATCTTTCCCTCCCCTTTTGGCTTGTATTTCTCACTTGACTGCTTGGTCCGTTGCACTTCTATCGTGCAGGGCAAAAAGAAGAAGACTTATGTCATGGATCCGGATCACCGTCTCTTCTTGCGCTCAATTCAACCGCTGCTGATGTCCCGCAATGCGAGTACGTTATTCTCTGTCATAAAACCCACAGCCGCCTTAACCGCCTTGACCGTCTGACTCGCATTTGGTCATGCACCAAGCTCACTTGTTCGTGTCGGCTTTGACCGCCTCCGCATCGATACCAGGTGTCATCATGGCCATTGCACAAGCCTACTACTACCTTGCACCACACTCAGAGATTAGCATCGTGGCCAAGCCCATGATTCGTCTTCTCAAGTGTGGTCGCGAGGCGCAGTACATCACCTTGACGGCCATTGCCAGCATGGTTTCCACCCGCCGCGGCATGTTCGAGCCATTCTTGACCTCATTTTTTGTCCAACATCTCGACCCACAATGCGTGCGTCTTCTGAAGCTTGAAATCCTGACCATTCTGGCCAATGAGAGCAACATTAGCCCCATCCTGCGCGAGTTCCAGGAATACGTCAAGCATCCCAACCGCGAGTTTGTGACGCAAACCATTCAATGCATCGGTCGCTGCGCTTCCACGCTGACCAACGTGACTGAGTCTTGTCTCACGGGCCTCATGGCCTTGATGAAGAACCGCGATGAGGCAGTCGTCGCCGAGTCAGTGGTCGTCATCAAGAAACTTTTGCAACTCAACCCCGAAGCTCACAAAGAAATCATCATTATGATGTCCAAGATGGCTAGCTCGGTACGTATGCACAACACGTCATGAGATTTCGGCCCTAAGTCGCCCGAGTGTCGTTGGCCCGCTCAATCCGCCTTTGAATTGGTTCCCGCAGATGAAAGTACCCATGGCCAAAGCTAGCATTCTGTGGCTCATTGGCGAGTACAGCAGCCATGTTCCCAAGATTGCACCCGATGTCTTGCGACAGATGGCGCAGACGTTTGCTTCGGAAGAGCCCATCGTCAAGTTGCAAATCTTGAACCTGGCTTCCAAGCTCTACGTCACAAACAGCAAGCAAACCAAGCTGCTGACTCAATACATTTTGAACATGGCCAAATACGACATGAACTATGACATTCGTGATCGTGCCCGTGTCATTCGGGGCCTTCTCTTGGTGAAGGACACCCGCTTGCATCGCAAGTCAAAAAAGTTTTTCCTGAGCGAAAAGCCTGCGCCCAACCTCAAGACGACCTTTGACGATCGCAACCGCTACCAGATTGGCACCATGTCACATGTGCTCAATCAGGAAGTGAATGGCTGGGAGCCCCTGCCTGATTTTCCCATGGAGGCGCCTGACCCGTCTGTGCGAGATGTCGATGAGAAGGTTGTCGAGGAAACCTACACCGACACGCGAGGTGCCTTCTTTGAGGAACCTTCGGCCTCAGATTCCGATACGGACAGCGACTCGGACAGCAGCGACAGCAGTGGCAGTGGCAGTGATAGTGGATCCGATTCTGACTCAGACGATAGCGACTCAGACTCGGACTCGGACAGCGACTCAGACGAGTATTCTGGTACGCTGAAAGTATTGCTGTCAGGCCTACTGCCTTATCTCATCTCTACCCCTTCCCATTTCCGCTTGTTGCCTTTGGCTATTTGTTCACATCATCCTTCTCTACCCTGCCTTTGTTTTGCAGCCGATGACGCACCTGTGGAGAAAGCCCGGTCCAAGAAGAAACCCGCCGTCGAAGTCTCTTCGGATGAATTTAGCGACTCTTCTGCAGATGAAAAAGAAAATAGCAGTGGAAGTGATAGCGGCAGTGATAGTGATAGTGATAGTGGCAGCGACAGTGACAGCGATGACAGCGAGAAGGCCGAGACCACTGCCAAGCCGGCCCCCAGCAACTTGGGTGATCTCTGTGCGTAGATTGCAACTTTTTTTTGTGTGTGTGTGTGTGTGTGTGTGTGTGTGTGTGTGTGTGTGTGTGTGTGTGTGTGTGTGTGTGTGTGTGTGTGTGTGTGTGTGTGTGTGTGTGTGTGTGTGTGTGTGTGTGTGTGTGTGTGTGTGTGTGTGTGTGTGTGTGTGTGTGTGTTCAAACCCGGTCAGTGCTACCCAGTCTCAGGCGGAATCGACCGAGGCCGCAGTTGAAGAGTCTGAAGAGGTTGTGACGAAGGATGAAGGCGAAGACACCAATAGCATCAACGAAGAAGCAGAGGCTGTCGAGGCCGTCGAAGCCGATGTTCCAGTGGAAGCTGCACCGGATGCTGAAGCACCGGATGCTGAAACACCTGAAGCCGAGGCAGCCGAGGCAGCTGAGGCGCAGGCAGATGATGAAACCGCGGTGGACGGAGAAGCATCTGACAAAGAAGCCGATGTCAAGTCTGACTCGGCTGATGACGAAACGACGGCGTAGTTCATCCATGCTACCCTTGTTCGATTAGGTCCTCCCTCATTTGTGCTGTGTAACTTTTTATACTTGTTGTGAATCTTTCCATCAGCTTGTTGTATTTTTTTTTCTTCTCTCTCTTTGCTGCCTTCTCGTTTTCTTCAGCAAATCCCAACCTTTGCCCTTTTTCTTGGAAGCATCACGAAGGTGAGGGTTACGGTGATGGCTCTTGTTAAATTTGCAGCGCCCTCTTGGCCCTGTGCGCTGGCTGGAGCCCATCGTCAGCAAATCAATGAATCAACAAAACGATGCAAACCACGTGCCCATAACGCCTCATGACTGTAAAACTTTACATCTCATCTAGCATGGGGTCATTCTGCATGAGTTTGTTCATAAACTGCATACATTCTTGACAAGCCCGAACGGGTTTACGTGCAGCCGTCGTTTTGACTCGGTCGGCGCAGCAGTTTGTACAAAATACCTACGGTAAGCGCATGCGTGTGAAGGGTGTGCGAGCAAACTAAGCCTTCAATACTCTGCGGCTGAGGTGCCACACGGGCAGGTTGTGTTCGAGGATTGGGGACATACCTCGCCACAGATGCGACAGTGGTGCGGGCGGATGCTAAACTTATTAAAGGGTAGCTGACAATTCGTGCACTGAGTGGTATTGGGCTCCCACTGGCTGAGAAACTTTTTACGGAAGAATTCACGCTGCTTGCGCAAGCGTTGCTTCAACTCGTCTACCAACGCGTGTGCCTCGTACAATTGCTCTTCCAAACGCTGGCACCGTTGCTGCCACGCAGCCAGATCATCGCCATGGGCCGCTTGCTCGTCAGCAGCTGTCGACTGGGCTGCGACTTGAAGCTCTTGCAGCTGTCCCGTCACCTGGTTGAGCTCGCTCTGCTGCTCAGTCAGCTGCCGGCGCATTTGTGCCAGCTCATCCTTGCGCTGTGCGTCTTGATCCCCCAGACTGGCTGCTTGAGCTTGCGCCTCGCTCAGCGCTGTCTCCAGCCCAAGAACTTTTTCCTCAGCTGCCTGAGCGCGACCATTGGCCTGTGCGAGCTCCTCTTGCAGTTGTTCGGCATGTGTGCGGGCCTCCTCTTCTGCCTGCGCAACCTTCTGTTGAGCCTCTTGAAGGTTCGCAACCTCGCGTTCAAGAAACGCAAGACGAGCCTGTGTGTCTGCTTCGTCGCCGGCTGCTGACTGTTGGGCCTGCTGCAATGCCTCCACTTCGCCCGCAAGCTTCTCCACCTCAGCCCGAGCAGCAAGCAATGCTTCGTCTAGCTCTTGTCGCGTTGTATTGGCAGCCGTGAGTGCTGTCTCTTGAGCCGAGAGCCGATCCTGAGCCTCTTGAAGCGCTTGCTCGGCATCGCTGGCGCGCTGTTCCAAAACCGTCGTGGTCTTGGTTGATGCATCTTGTGCGTCGCTTAACTGTTGTTGCAATTGGTCTCGAGCAGCCATGGCCGCCTCTAGTTGTTGTCCCAGTTCGAGGGCTCGGGCCTGGTCATGGAACGCAGCGCAATGCTTTCATGAGACTTAGAATTTGTTTAAGCGTGCATAATGACTTAAAATATGCGGCGAATGCGAGTCAATAATCATCAGGCGGAGTGAGCAGCCAACCTCGTGATCCGGGCCCTTCTCAGGTTCCGGTTCAGGATCTGTCTGCGTGCCCCTAGTTTCGTGGGGCACTGAAGGTTGTGGGGGTGGGGTGACGGCAACTGCAGCAGCGGCCTTGGCAGCACCACTGCTGCTCTGCTTCTTTAGTTCCTTTTTGAGCCTGAATGAAGGCAAGAGGGTCAACAATGGATGAGGGATGCTCTGAAGATGACGATGCCGAGATGACAAGAGTCTGGAAAACCAATCAGGAAAGGGCTGGCTACAAACCTACCGAACAATTTCGTCCTCCAGCTCTTTCATGGCGGCGGTGTTCCGGTCTTCATTGACCACAGCTGCATTAACAATCTTCTTGGCTCGGTCGGCTGGATGCACAGAGAACAGGCGATTGGTCATGCCCAGACGGCACGGGGTCAGCAAACCTGCACACCTGGAACCGTAGCTAGCCGCAGCACCCATGAGAAAGGCACGTACCGTATAAAAGCGTGGACAGGGTTTCTTTCCTATTGCATTCGGCTGGACTGATGGCCGCCACCATGAATGTGCGCGAGTTGCCGCCCAAAGACTCTTTGAGAAGCCACGTGAGACTTGAATCACGATAGGGAATGTGGACATCCTGCGACCGCACACGAGCATGCCACACCTCTGTTATGTTTTCAAAGCTGTTTTTCGCCGGCCACCTGGCCCTCAGCCCAAGTTCAGTCCTCATGTTCGCTCTCACTCTCACTCTCATCCTTACACTCGCTCTCGCTCTCACTCTCGTTCTCACTTCTTTTCCATTTCAAATGCCTCACATGCGCGTCAGCACAACGTACCGCGATGCGGCCAGCATTGGAGCTTGAACGCCTGAGAGAACCGCGTCGACTAGCGGAAGGACTGTCTGTGGTGTCCATTCCAGCAGAAGCAGCAGCGACCTTGGCCTTGTTGGCTAGCGCCTTGAGGCATTGACCAAACACAGTCAAAGATTTGTTGGTGGTGCCGCTGTCCTTGATGCGTGTCTCGCTGTGGCTGCCGGCGGCGGTGGACAGGCGCTCAATGCCTGCCATGTCCACAAGTTGCACGCGACTGCTGCGCTCAGTCAAAAGGCCGTTGCTATTGGTGAACTAGTGATGTCGCACGATGCAGGATGAGCCTGGGTTTCAAACTGGAGGCAACTGCGGCTTTGATGTTGGGGCTGGCATGGCAGCAAGGGCAAGGCTACGACGGTTGTGGAAACGGACCTGTCGGAAGGCAATGTCAAAGATGGCATGACCTCGATGCGAAGTGGGGTGAATGGGCGAGTCTCCAACCGTGCGCCGCGCGTGTCCTGTGCCGCACAAATTGCCATCAGGAAGAGCATGCCCTACGAGCAACGAGTTCATGCTGGTGGAAGGGCAGAGCTCACCTTGCCATAAAAGCTGCTCGAGATGAGCAATGTCAGTGATGGCATGGTGGGAAAGGCCCTCAACAAATGGCCCCTTCTTGGGATGTTCTCGCACCCGGAGGCGGGCTTGCTGGGCCTTGTCGGTGCTGAGCAGATCTTGAACATGCTCGTTGTAGAGTTCATAGCTGGAAAACTCGCAGGAGAATTCAGTTTGAGTCGCAGCACAATGATCAAAGAGTGCTCGGGCTATGCGCGGGATTAAGCCTGGCTCGGTCTGCCGTGGCAATGACCGAATGCATGGAAGGATTGCGGGTCAGAAGAAGATGAAAATGATTGGCTGCTTGGGGTATTCCTCGCAAAGAGCACGTTGACGTGCTTACCTCCGTCCCAACCATCGTGTGTGTTTTGCCGGCACCGACTTGACCGTATGCAAAAACGCAGACATCTACATGTGATTCACATGCCAAGCCGTGAGCGCTGATGGTCCCTTTGGTGGTTACGCTACGCGAAGGACGCTCAAAAGCAAAGCCAATGATCGTGGGCTTGACAAAAAAAAAAAAACTTACTATAGCCAGCGAGGGCGGCGAGAACGGCCTGATGACCAATGCCATCAAACACATCTTGCTGGGTAGCACAGTTTGTCATCTTGTCATCAACTGAGTCGTGACAGCGGTATTGGACGTACTCTTTTACGTCCGGCGCGCCGCCAGGAGTCTGTCGAAGCCAATGACCAATTGAAGGGGTTCAAGGCGTGAGTTGACCCAAGCGCTAGATGTTAGGAAGATGGCTACAGGGATCCGTGCCCAATACGCACCAACGTAGCAACATGCGTCTTGTGGCCTTCCATGTCAACGACGCGTGGAGATTGTTCGGAGAGCTCACTGCAGAAGAACGGATATGAGAGCCACAGCCACTGAGTGCCCCTTGAATGCCAGGCGAGATAATGATTTGGCGGTGCTGCTGAAATCCATCTAGTGACCAGGTGCTCACCTGGACAGGAAGGGACGAGCACGAATTGCCACCAACACTTGGCCTGGCCGGTCCAAAACCTCTTCATCCTTGGCGATAGATCCAGCATTCACAAAACTGTCGCCCCTGGCCACGCGGCTGCCTGGTTCCGTTTTCGCCTGTTCTGCCTGTTCTGCCTGTTCTGCCGTCGCCTCTGCCTGCTCCGCCGACTGCTCCGCCGGCTGCTCCGCCAGCTCAGCCAGTGACGGAGCTTCAACCTCGTGGCTCGCCATGCTTATGCTTTCGCGGAAAGCCAAGCTACAATCCCACTATCACACCCTGCCAGCCAATCAATGTAACCAATCAGCCACCAACTAATCTAATCAGCCAGTCAACGCCTCCAACCCCACCCCCTTCAACGCCCTCCCGGTTCCCTTTCCATCCGCCGCAACAAGACCAAGCAGGAGGCACGCACCCCGACCCCTTGAAATGCACACACACAGGCTCTCTCTCTACCAATTCAATCTCTGTGTGTGTGTGTGTGTCTCTCTCTCTCTCTCTTTGTGTCTCTCTCTGTGTGTGTGTCTCTCTCTGTCTCTCTCTCTCTCTCTCTCTCTCTTTTTCTCTCATGTGTGCGTTGCAGCTGATGTCAGATGTTTTCTGCTTGATGATCTGATATGGATTAGAGAGGCGCTTGGCCGGTTTGAACAAAATACATGGTGGAGGCCATGGTCACGGCCGTCGTCAGATAGAAAAGGATACGAGGTGTTTCATGCGCCAATTGCCGAAAGACGCCACCAAGCCCAGAGGCGGGTGCGTCGCGGTAATCCTCGAATTCGTCGGCCGCCGAGGCTTTGTGCGCAGGCTGATGTACAATGGTGGCCATGAAGCTTTGGTAGCGGGCCGTGACGCTGGCTTGAAGCAAATAGCGCGTCGCGCGTGTCCATGTGACTTGCTGGTATAGTTGCTGAACGGGCACTTCGTGCATTAGATTGTGCGCGGTCTGAATGGCACGCTCTACATCAAAGAGGCCAAGGGTTGTGAGGCGCTTGTAGACAAAAGGAAAGTCATCAGCGCTGCCCGTGATCATCTCATCCGGGGCCATGATGGACTCGCGATGCAGATCAACCACCGCCGCGATGAGATAGACAATGCCCAGAGGATGACAGCTCAACAAGAAGTCAAAGAGGCGTTGCACTCGCGGCAGTTCGTCAATGTCATGTGCAAACCAAGTGATCAGCCAGCTCACGGCAAACGTTGGTTCCACACCCGCCCTAAGCCAACCAGAGGCAGCACAGGCATGTGACTTTTTTACACAATGCAAGGGGCGCTCCACGAACCAGCTTCAACATGGAGGAAAGTTTAGGGGACAGGGGAGGGGGTGCAAATGATGCAAGAAGAACAAGACCAGTAGCATCTCTGCTTACCGCTGGATAAAATTATTCAACTCGGGATCCAGATGCTGCAGTAGAACAGGAAGCAACTCCAGCTGCTGAATCACGGGTTGCATGGTTGAACAGAGATAATCTAGGCGAAAAAAAAAGGAGGGGGTGGGGGTGGGGGGGGAGTGAGAGCACGCCCCGCGCCCGTGAGGAAGCCCGGTAGAATGGAGCACGCTGATGCGAATCGACAAAACAGTTGCGCGCCATAAACACTGACTTTTGAGATGGCAGCGTACGAGGCGCCGCATAATGGCAAGCGTCAATGCGTCATTTTTGCAGGTTAGCATGATGACAGCCGTAACGTCATGGAAGCCTTGGTAGTAGTGCAGATCCGGGTACTCGTGCAAGATGTTCAACATGATATTCAGCAGGCGGGTGCGCAGCACCTCGCGCTGGTCAGCATTGATGTTGTCTGGGTATTTCCACAGGGAGCGGGCCACATCCACCTCGAGTTGTCGTCGAACAGAGTCCTCAACTTCCACATCTGAATCAAGGCGAGAGGAGTGGGTGAACACCGATCATTTCAGCTGAAGCAGCGCCTGTTTTCGTGCTGTGAAACGCACCCGTGACGGAGCCGCGAACCGAGGGATCGACGCCAACGAGGCGGGCCCAAACTTGAGACCTTGTCACATTGTTGCAAAAGCCGTTCTCGGCAGTAGCCAGCGCCCGTAGAGCGCGTACGTCCACCTAAAACGGACAGTTCTCGCAGGGGTTGTGGTGCCAATGAGTTGACAACTTCGGCTCCACGCAGTGGCGATGTTATCAGCAGGGGGAGAGAACCGAAACGCACCGGATCAGCATCACAGGCTTCAATGAGGGCCCGAACACGGCGACGCACGGCGTTGGTCGTGCGACGACGCATGGCCAGGCCCCGCTGCGGCATCGCTGCGACGGAAGAAGCCGAGGAGCTGAGCGGAACGAGTCTCACTGAATTGTTCGCGGCTACTTCGGACCTCGCACACAAGCAGGCGAGGACGATGGGACGGTGTGAAGGTGGCTCAAGAACCACCGTTCACCCAGCTTGCCCCCATGCACTCTGCTCCCTCTGATGAGGCACTTGCAAACCAGTCACGAGCGCATGCACCGAACCCCCAACACCAAGCCCCCACGACGAAAGACGAGCAAGCACGCACACACACACACACACACAAGAGAAGCCAACTTGAAGAAGAGGCGTAGAACCGTGCAGCGCGTTGTCAGCAAAAATACAAGGGCTTGAGTCAGGGAGAGCAGAGATAGAAGCCGAGGCTGAGATCTTGCCAGTTCTACAGTGCAGGAGCAGAACGCCGACATCGCCCCTGGATGCGGGACGGGCTGACTGGGTCGGCAGCGACGCGCCAGGGACCAGGCTTGAAGACGCCATCGTGGGCAGAGCCACCCTTTGAGGAGTGACTCTGTGGCAAGTTGGCTTTTAATTCATTCTGTATTTTATTTAGCCTTGCAACCAGAGACATGGAGGAAGACGGGACCCGGTGAGTCTCTCGGCGGCAGCGCGCGCGCTTGGTGGAAGCTGTTCGGAGTTGCATTCCGCAGTGGAATCTGACCTTGCTGCCTTCATATTGTGGTACCTTATGACCCAGGGTGGACGCATCCAAGGCCGCTCGTAAAAATGCCAAGGTGCGAGACATGAGCCAGCTGGCCAACACCGAACTGGGTGAAACGCTTTATGGCAATCGCCGGGTGTGCGAGCTGGACGTGGATGAGCGTGTCAACGTCTACTGCAAGGTCTGTCATGCCTGTCTGCCCTACTCTACCCACGTTTCTTCACCCCCTCCTCTCCTCCTCTCCTCCCTTTCTCCCCTTCTCTGCTTGTCTGCTTCTCGCCTTCTTTCCTTAAGTCTTGTCGCACTGCGCGATCGCGCTTTCACTCGTTTTCTTTCGATGAGCGCTTGATAAAAGATGTTTTCCGGCTCTGGTCGTTGTGTGGCTCGCCTGCTGACCATGGCAATCACTTTCTGGCTTAGGACACGGGGGTCAAGCAACATGGCAACAAAGCACCGCTCGCGCGCAATCTCCGTAATTGGTTGAGTGGGGTGAGTGCATGCACGGACAGGCTGGGCATCCCCTGACGCGACTGATGTTGAACGTTGGCGCCTTCTCACTGGCATACGAGGGGCGTCATCACTAGCACCCAACCTTTGTTGTTGGGTCGCCCTGCTCTTCTCGGCGGTCGAGGGCCAAAAAGCGCAACGGTGATGCAACACCGGCCGCCAAGCGCTCCAAGCTGGATTCCGACATTACCGTTCATGGTGAGCCATACCCTCCACCTCGTTCTGCCAACCATGTGGCACCGCCTCGACCAGACTTTTCTCAGCACTTTCGCTCCTGCGCTCTGTGTCAGCTGGAAAGGATGGCAAGGCTGGCAAAGCTAATAAACCACCAATCAAGACGGGTCGGCGAGGACGACCGCCCAAATGGATGACCGCCCCAACCCCCGTCCTGGGTGCTGTTGGAAACAACAAGGCTAATCGCGCCAAGGTCAAGGTGGAGCCTGTAGTGGTGCTCAACCGACATGGTCACACGATCAAGATTCCCGAGGAACTTCGCCCTCATGTTCAGGACCTCAATCTGATCTCCAGCGATGAGCAGTTTGTCGAGCAGGTGGAGCTCATGACGAGGTTCTTTCTCAAGGGCTCGCGTGAGCTGGCCAATGCCAATTTTCGCGACGCCACTGTTGCCTTTGACAAAGCCTCCCTGGCCTGCCAACGCCTACGCACGCAGTTGGATGACTGACACGCAGACCCGAAGAGTTGTGGCGCCCATGCAACCCGCATCTCTCCCCTCCCGTCCTTTGCGACAGACGCCGAGCAAAGGACGCATCTTGTTGAGCATCGTTTATGACGTGTGTTTGTGTTTTTGCCTCTCCCATTCCTCTGTCTCTGGGTGCTTTGATGTGCGGCCTGCGGTCGCGAGGTTTAGACCCCCTATTTGTACAATTGCCATGATTTTGGCTTGTCATGTTAGTCCCACTACAGCATTAGTCTTTTATTCTGATCAACAACCGGCACGATCATCCGCCGTGGCATGGCACAGCCCGTTCATTGCTATGCCATTACCACGTTCAAAGCCGAACACATGTGCAAGGTCTCTGCACCGGGCCCCAAAACGACAAGAGACCCAAGAAGGAACCAAGAAGGAGCCAACAAAAAAAAAAAAAAGAAAGAGAGAGAGACACACACACAGAAGAAAAACAAGTGACAACGAGCACATTGTCATCATTTTCTTGCTGGCGTTGGTCGCAGGTTTCATTGGGACCGTCGCGATGGGCTGGGGCGACTTTGGGCTGGATGGTCGACTGCTCAAGGCCATTGGTCGTTTGGGCTGGGGGAAACCTACCCTTATTCAGGTACGATGAAAAGATTGTGCACATGGACCTTGGCTCCGGGGAAGAGGCGTCACGACCCAGTCTGACTCCGTCGGCTGTGCTGCCGACGCGCTCGTGGCCACGTGGGGCTGCTCTCCCAAACCCGAGGAAAAAGTCAAAACACTTCTGGACAAAAAGGCGGCGTAGCCGCTCACAGTTTTGCGAATGAGAAGCGCATTTGCACATTGCTCACGACACTTGCCCACGTTACGTCTACCCATGTTTACTTCGCCTAGCAACATGCGATCCGCGAGCTGATGAATGGTCGCGATGTGCTGGCGCGCGCTCGCACGGGCTCGGGCAAGACTGGGGCCTATACCGTGCCTCTGCTCAACGTCCTGCTTTCGGCCACGGATGAGGAACAGGGTGTTCTTGGCATTGTTTTGGTCCCGACCAAAGAGTTGGCTTTCCAAGTAACAGAAAATATCAAGGTCTGCACGTGGCCTAGATGTCGGTTGGCCGCTCTGTGTTGCTCCTGCCGCAAGGAGCTAGCCGTCCTGACCCGCCCGTGTGCCGCCATGTCGCTCAGGAACTGGCCAAATTCTGCCTTGATGTCATCAACGTCGGCGTCCTCGCCACCAATCAGTCCAAGAAGCAACTCAAGTCGGTCTTGATCACGCGGCTTGCAGGCACCGCCTGATTTCCTCTGCTTTTTTTTTTTTTTTAGTTGCTGTGTTTTTGATTTTTGGTTTTTATTTTCATCTCTTTCTCTCATCTGTTGCACGCCCGTGGTAGGAGCCTGGCGGCCTCAAAGCCGCCAATCTTGGTTGGCACGCCCACGCGGATACTGCAACACATTCAAAATGAGGTTTGTCCCTATGCCCAAAGCTCGTTCGGGCAGGCAAGGCAACATCACAACGGCTATCTGAGCTCACCTCAATTTTCTGCGGGGTGGGGGCACAGGCCAAAGAAGTGCGCCAAACACTCAAGCTCATGATCCTCGACGAGGCCGACCTGCTCTTTTCTTATGGCTATCATGAAGATCTCCGCAGGCTGTGCGCACTTCTGCCTCGCTTGCGGCAAACCATCCTCATGGTAAAAGATGCAACCCTTTCCCTTTCCTCTTTGCCGTCTAGTTTCTGGTTTTGCTAACCCTTCTCTGCTGTCCACCCTTGCTTGTGTGTTTGCTTGCCTGTTTGTTTGTTTGTTTGTTTGTTTGCTTTTTGCTTTTTTTCATCTCGTCGCACTTAGAGCGCCACCATGGGCGACGATGTCAATGCCCTCAAGGAACTAGCCCTGCGCAACCCAGCTGTCATCAAGTTGGAGGAGAGCGATCTTCCCGACGAGGATCAGCTCAAGCAGTACAAGCTCTACTGCGAGCCATCAGAGCGCCTCCTTCACCTTTGCGCGCTCCTCAAGTTTCAGCTTGTGCGTGGCAAGACGCTCATCTTTGTGAATGATATTGACAGCTGCTACCGTGTGAAGCTCTTCCTGGACAAATTTGGCATTCGGTATGCTTCGCCTGAACGAGCTTTTGTTGTCTTTACTTGTTCAGACCCTTTGGCAAGAGTATCAAACCCCCTCGCGCGTGTGTTTGGGTCTTCCAAGGCTTGGCCCCGAGTCTTTTAGTGTTGTGCTGACTGCTTGGTTATTGACAGGTGCTGTGTTCTCAACTCTGAGCTGCCCTTGAACTCGCGACGCCACATCGTGTCACAGTTCAACAAGGGAGTTTACGACTACATTATTGCCTCGGACGAAGGTGCCACGGGTAAGAGTCTATGGGGCGGGATATGGTTGCCTTGAGGCAGTGGCACTAGCTCACGTATCGTGTTGGTTGAAGACTCGACGTTGTCCTCGACTCAGGCCACGGCCAAGACTGCTGAGCAGTCAGCGGAAGCTGCAGCTGGTGCCAGCTCGGACGCGAGCGAGAGCAAGCGAGGCAAGGGTCGTGCAGAGCCAAGTGCTGACCAGGAGTATGGTGTCGCGCGTGGTGTTGACTTTAAGGGCATCAAGAACGTGATTAATTTTGACTTTCCAGCCACGGCGGCAGCCTATGTGCATCGTGTCGGCCGGTAAGTTTGTTGCCTTCTTTGGCTTGTGTACTCGGAGCATTGCAGAGCTGGTGTGTGGTGCCCATGTGGGGTGATTGCTGACTGCTGACTGGATGTCATGGCAACATAGGACGGCGCGTGGTCATCGGGCCGGTCTGGCTTTGTCCTTTTACCTTCATGCCGATAACGAGCGAGTGGCCCAGGTTGAGCGCTTGTTGGAGGTGGCCGAGGCGCAGGAGCAGGAAGAGGCTGAGACGGCCAAGCCTAACAGCGAGGCCAGTGCGCATCGCTTGGTGGCGTACAGCATTGACAAGCGCGTCCTGGACAAAATCCGCTATCGTGTGGAGGATGTGCTCTCGATGGTCAGCCGCAATGCCATCAAGAAGGCTCGCCGGGCCGAGATTGAGAACGAGATTCTCAACTCGGAAAAGCTGCAGGTGAGATCGTCTATCCTTTTGTTTGGCGCGATTTCTGCCCTCTGCGTCGATTCAACCTGATCTTTCATCTCTCATTCTCTGATTCGAATGCGATTGTACGCCAGGCTCATTTTGAAGATAATCCCAAGGATTTGGAGGTCTTGCGGCACGACCGCAACCTGCAACAGAGAGACCAGCATATGCATCACTTGAAGCACTTGCCTGCGTACATCAAGCAAGGTGTGAGCGTGCCTGCTATTCAGAGCGGGGCAAACGACAAGAACGGCCGTGCCGGTGGGGCTAATGGCAAGCGACGACCCAACAAGAACAACAAGAGCAGCAAGCGCCGCAAGGACGATCCTCTCAAGGCTCTTTAGATCTCCAAAGCAAGAGAGAGGGGTGTCCCTTGTTCTTTCGCAGAGATTCTTGCTCTACTCCTTGATGTCTCTGTCTTTTGCTTGTTTGTGACTTTGGCTGACTCTTTCCGGCCCTTCACGCGCGGTGCGCTTGGCCAGTGACAATAGCAAAAAGAAATACAACTCTCCCCCATACTTATTTGACATGGGATGTGCAATGTTCAACTTACACGACTTACAACGTCATGTTACACATGAGTCGATCAAAGATATGGACCGTGCTTCGGGCCTTGTTCTAAGGCGGAAAGCGTCTTTGACAGCTTGACCTCTTCCGGATCCCCTGTGTTAAACCGGGCATCGTTGGAGTACAGCGACGATGCTTTGGGCAGAACGTCCGTCCGTCGCCATAAGGAAGGAATTGTCAGAAAATTGACGATGCTGAAGCTTCAAATTTTACTTCTACAAAGTTTGACCCCCAGACTGCTGGAAAAGAACTACCAAATGAAAAGCCAGCGCTCCACCTGCCTGCAGGTGTGGCTCATGTCTTTACGTTTCCCTTTGCAAATGGTCGCGACGTGTTCAATCGCTCAAACCTGAACAAAGAGGCATTTTTGCTCATCGTTCCTGGTGAGGTCTTCTCTCTCTCTTCTCTCTCGCTTCTCTCTCGCTTCTCTCTCTCTCTCTCTCTCTCTCTCTCTCTCTCTCTCTCTCTCTCTCTCTCTCTCTCTCTCTCTCTCTCTCTCTCTCTCTCTCTCTCTCTCTCTCTCTCTTCTCTCTCTCTCTCTCTCTCTCTCTCTCTCTCTCTCTCTCTTCTCTCTCTCTCTCTCTCTCTCTCTCTCTCTCTCTCTCTCTCTCTCTCTCTCTCTCTCTCTCTCTCTCTCTTCTCTCGGTCTTGCAGCCCGTGAGGATTCGTGTCTGACGGCTCTCTGCTCGCTTGTGGCGCGACGCCGGCGCTTGCCTCACATTTGTTGGATCCTGTTGGTTGCAGAGTATCATTATCAGTCATTATGTTTCGCCCCGTGACTCGCGTTGCCGCCCCGGTATGTATGATATGGGTCGCCAGGAGTGCTTGCTCCAGGTCGATGCCAGTGACGTGCGCCTCCTCGCACGCGCCATGAGCGCTTTGGGGGGCCCACATTTGGCAGCCTGATTCACACCACATGCCACCACATGGGCGCGCCTTTTCGCATCATCAAAGGAATTGACCAAATTGCTTCGCTAACCGGGTCCCCTGGCTTGTATGTGTGGCCTGCCTCTATAGCTGCGCCAGTACGCTCGTTCGCGTCTGGCCAGCACCTTGGTGTATGTGGACCACAACAACGGTGCCCTCAACCCAGCCGTGCGCAGCGCCATCAATGCTGCCTCCAAGCTGGGCGGCGATGTGACTGCCCTCGTTGCTGGTGGTGATGACGCGGTGAGTCGTTTATTTTCGCCATCTTGTCTTTTTTTCTGCTTCTTCTTTTTGCTCTTCTTTTTTCTTCAACCCATTGACGCTCAAGCGGACGTCTCGTCTCGGGGCTCCCGGCATTATCGCCTCGTTTTGGAGGTTGATACTTTTGCGGATCGAGGAGTTGATTGACGGACGAGCTCTTTGCTAATCCTGGCCCCTACTTTTTTCAGGTCGTTGCGTCGGTGGCTAGCATTGCCGGTGTCAACAAGGTTCTGGTGGCTGGCGGCAGCTTTGAAGGCCACCTCCCCGGTACGTGCCAGCTTTTTCATCTTCACTGATGCGCCCTGGGCACTCCCATGCCGAGTCCATTTTTCAAACTCTTTTGAGCCCTCGAAGATGACTGCTCACGTTGCCAATCCTCTGCGTTGTTGCTGTTGTTTTGTTTGTGTGGTTGCCGGCGCTCGTTGTCCCCTTCTTATTACGTGCAGAGAGCGTGGCGCCTGTGATCTTGAAGGCCCAAGAGGCCAACAAGTACACGCACATTTTGGCCGCTGCTTCGTCTGTCGGCAAGAACGTGATGCCGCGCGTGGCCGCCAAGCTCGATGTGTCCATGGTCTCGGACGTGACTGGCATCTCTTCCGAAGACACCTTTGAGCGCCCCATCTACGCTGGCAACGCCATGGCCAGTGTCAAGAGCAGCGATGCCGTCAAGATCCTGACCATCCGTCCCACGGCCTTTGATGAGGCGGCTGCCGAGGGTGGCTCTGCTACCACTGAGGCGTTTGAGGTGGATGCCACTCAAGACCTGGCCACCTTCAAGGGCCAGGAGCTGACCAAGTCGGACCGCCCTCAGCTGGCCGATGCCTCCCGCGTGGTGTCGGGTGGTCGTGCTCTGAAGAGCTCGGAGAACTTTTCCATCATTTATGACTTGGCCGATGCCATGGGTGCTGCCGTTGGTGCCTCGCGCGCAGCAGTCGATGCTGGCTACGTCCCCAACGACCTGCAGGTCGGCCAGACAGGCAAGATTGTGGCCCCCGAGCTGTATCTGGCCGTTGGTATCTCTGGTGCCATCCAGCACATTGCGGGCATGAAGGACAGCAAGACCATCGCTTGCATCAACAAGGACGCCGAAGCCCCCATTTTCCAGATCTCCGACTATGGCCTCGAGGCGGACCTCTTCAAGGCCGTCCCTGAGATGACCGAGAAGCTGAAATAAATTGGCCCGGGCTCTGCCCTCGTTCCTTTTAGACTTCCCGTTCTCCTTGCCTAACAGGTCGCGTGTTTTGGTACCAAGTCGACGCAAGGAGGCCTGATGTCTTGACATGATGACGACCTGAAATTTGGCCCCCTCCCCCTTCGCTTCATGTGTCACCGTCTCGCTCCACTCGCGTCGTGTGGTTTGCTCTTTGTAAGAGCCAGACCCGTGCGCGATGAAGCTGCTCGACTGCTCAAAACCAACAACCACCCTCATCCAACCTCCTCCTAATCAAAAGAAAAAAATTGAGATTTTTGCTCCTTTTTTGCTCCAACAACTTCAAACACATCATCATGAAGCCCAAAGCAGAGAAACGCACATGAATGTCAGATTGGAGGAGCCTCATCATGACTTTTCCTTCACACAAACACACACACCTTTTTTCTCAATCTCAAAGGAGGTGCGTGGCCGACGACAATCATGTGGTGGCGGCTGGGAGGAGGGGGTGGTGGTGGCCCCAGGGTTCACTGGCCGTGTCGATGCTGTCTGTCAACTGTGCTGTGCTGATGGTGGTGCATTCTTCCTATTGTCTCTGACTCGCGTGCTGTGCATGCCTTACGCCGGCTTAGCGTGAGATTTGCTGAGACTGCTCGAATGTTGGGTCGACTGTTGCAGCCAATCGGGTCGCAGCTTTGGACTGCTGTTCGCCGCCCTGCCGCCCTGCACCGCCTTGCGGCCCATAGCCGAGCCACCATGTCCCTTCAGGCCGACAACGTCTATGAAACCAACAAGTACGTTGATTTAGCGACAAATCTGTCAACTGGTTTTGGCAGCTCGCGAAAGCCAGTGGACGCCAAAGCAGTCGCCCTTGCGCTCACATCCGTGACCACACTCACTAGGTATGTCTCTGAGTATCTCGCCTTTCACTATGGCCAAGACAAGGACGACTACATGCCGTACCAGGGTGAGTTGCTTCTGTAGCAGCGGTGTATCCAGATGCGCCATATGTTTGTGAGACGCTTCGCCTCACCTCCCAGATGTCCACCTCCGCAGCCGGACCAGTCAATGCCATCGATTTCAACGTCCACATTGTTGAGGAGTGCATGAGCCACCTCACCAAGGTCAATACTATGCTGCATAAATGTAACTGGATCACTTCCTTGTGACTCATGGTGCCCTATCCTCGTGTACTGCAGGATCGCTCGGCTGATTCTCAATTGCGTGCACTGGACGTCGGATGTGCTGTGGGCCGTGCCTGCTTCGAGTTTGCCAAGCATACCGATGAGGTCGTTGGTATTGACTTTAGCCAAGCCTTTGTGGACTGCTGCAATGAACTCAAGGCCAAGGGCAGCATGCCTTACGAGCGCCTCGATGAAGGCGTCAATTACTCCCAACATGTCGCTGAGGTGGCTGCTGATGTTGATCGGGCGCGGTACGAGCTGGAAAAAGACCGATGGCCACTCGCCTGTGGGCCTGTGGGCCTGCACCAACACGGCGCCGCCCTCACCAACTTGAGCTCATTTCTTTGTTGTGCTTTTTTTTTCCACATAGCTGCCACTTTCGTCAGGGCGACGCATGTGCCTTACCTGAGGTCAGCCCAGCTTGCTGAGACCTGCCAATTTCCACACACACACACACACACACACACACACACACACACACACACACACACACACACACACACACACAATCGTTTTGACGAGATTGTTCATGTTGCATGTGTATTTTGCATTCCTCAACTGTTGAAACAGGACCTGGGTCAGTTTGATGTGGTCTTGTTGGCCAACCTGCTGTGCCGCCTACCCGACCCAGTGGCTTGCCTTGAGCGCATGCAGCATCTGGTCAAGCCCGGGGGCATCCTCGTCACCACCTCGCCCTTCTCATGGCTCGATCAGTTTACTGAGCGCACCCAATGGCTTGGTGGCTACGATGGAAAGGTACGTGTGTGTGTGTGTGTGTGTGTGTGTGTGTGTGTGTGTGTGTGTGTGTGTGTGTGTGTGTGTGTGTGTGTGTGTGTGTGTGTGTGTGTGTGTGTGTGTGTGTGTGTGTCACACCCAAAGATAACTTTTGTGAGCGTGACCACCTGTCCCTGTGGGATTCCAACATTGGCGAGCTCACTTGACCGATGTTGCGCTTTGGACATGCAGGAGTCGCGCGACAAGCTTGTTGAGGTGGTGACCAATGCAGGCTTCGAGCTGGTCAAGGAGGGTGACATGCCTTTCTTGATTCGCGAGCATCGTCGCAAGTACCAGCTCGTCTTCCCTCACCTGGCCGTGTTTCGCCGCGTCTAAAGTTTCTTATCCTTTCGCCAAGCTATGCCATGCCCAAGAGCGTTTTGCAGTTGAAAATCGAATCATATTCAAACCCAACACACAGAAACAGTTTGGAATTTCAACCACACGAGCAATGTTGGTCATGAAGCGTTTCTTACGCCGTACCATTGAATGAGAAAATAGATGGCACAAGGTGCACGTTTTAAGTTTTCTTTTTTGACTTTGCCGGAAAAACAAGAAAAAAAAACAGAACACAAGGAGCCAAAAAAAAAACAAAAAAAACAAGAGGCATGTTGAGGTCTACGAAAGAAGTTGAAAGCAGTTACGCCACCTTGACATTGGCCAGGCCACCAACACAAGGACCCTTGCCCTCGACGACAAACGGAATGCCCTTGAAGGTGGCGATACCCTCAGCGTTGGTGGCAAGGTCAGGCTGGAGAAACACGTAAAAACAAAAAAAAAGTTGGGATGGGGCAGAGATGGGAATGCCAACGGGATGAGTTGAGCGATGACACTAGAGGTGGCCCAGATATCCGAGCCCAAGAGGCGTTTTGTGGCGTTGCATAACATACCGCCACCGCTTCGTAAATCTTCTTCTTGGGATTCATCACGGCATCGGGGTTACCTGCAAACGCCGGGTGCCGGCCGGATATGGTCAAGTCATTTTGGTGCACCACAACGAGTGACGCATTTTCGAGGATAAACAAAACTGGAAGATCGAAAAGGGCGGGCATACGCACGAGCAAAGCCTTCAAATACAACGGGGTCGCCTGGCTTGCTGCCAGCCGGTGGCGCAATGGGCACCACCTTCTCCGGTGTGCTGGCACACATGACCATGCCCTGCGATTCAATGCCACGCATTCTTAAAAGGTGGGGCAGTGCGAGGTGAGTCAAATGCCCAACACTGGCGAGGCCTGCCCGCAAGCATGCGAGTGTGGACATACTTGCGGGGCTTGAGGTTGGCACAAATGACGACCAAGCGGTTCTGCATCTCCTCTAGAGGCACGTATTTGGCCAGACCCGAGATGATGGTGCGTGGCTCGGCGTCACCAGCCTCGACTGCATGAAGGTACGGTGGACCAGAACATGAAGGGGCGACGAGGTGTGAGTCCGAATGTAAGAGATGGAAGTCGGTGCACAATTGGCCCTTTTCTATCCCCTTTCATTCTCTGCGGCGCCACGTGTCAGCGCAAAAAAAGCAGAGTGATATACAGGATGGGCACAAGGAAGCAGACGCACTGGTCTCAACGTAAAGAGCATCAGCATCGGGGTGCATCTTGGCCTCGGTGATGAGACCGACGCGAAAGTCCACTCGAGAAATGGGAGGCAGATCTAGCAATATGACAAGGTGTACAAAAGCAAATCCAACAGTGATGAATGCTGTGGATTGACAGACGATAAGAAGGGGCTAGGGCGAATGTACAAGGCAACGGACCATCGTTGGCCGGGGCAGCATTCTTGTCCTCCTTCTTCTTGCCCTGAAAGACGAAGAGTTCAATGCAAAATGCACATCATATGGAGCAAGTTGGAATGAGCAAGGCAAACTCCCGTATTGCATGTAGAGAGCAGCACAAGACGGACGAACCTCCTTCTTGGCCTTGGCCTTCTTGTCGGCCTTGGCGGCCTTCTTGTCGGAAGCGGCTGCGGGGGCTGGCTTTTCAGAAACAGGCTTGGCCTGAGCAGCAGAAGCGGCCTTGGTGTTGCCTGTGGAGGCAGCCCATTTCTCGGCAAACTCCTCGCTGATGGCGTCACCGGGGACGGCAATTTGTGCTGTAGCAAGAGGGGGAGGCGGAGTGTCAAGTCACGCACACCAAAAAGGGAATGCGGCATGGCGTGCCGGGTGCGCCGTCGAGCTAAGCTCGGGCGAGAAAAAAGAAGGCGGGACTCACCTTGTCCCTGGGCCATGTGCTTGCTGCGAAGCTCGCGCTTGGCTGCCTCAACCTGGGCGCGCAGGCGCGCGTTTTCAGTTTCCAGTACGCTCAGACGATCAGCCTCGGCACGCTCACGGAGCAGCTTGACCTTGTCGGTCAGGGCGAGCACGAGGTTTTCAGCCTCGATGGCGCGCTGTTCATAGGACTGAGCTGACATGGCGCGGGTGCTGGCAAAGCTGGCGCTTTGAAGAGCCTAGCAGAACGATGCCAAAGAGGCCGCAGTGATACGCAAGGGCGAGTGTGACGGTGGTGAGCAACACGTGGACTCGTGCGTGGGACAAGATGTTTTCGGAAGCCATGGGTAATGGAGCTTTCGAGGCACATTTGGGCGACAGGTCATCAACACATCGCTATGCCTCCGTGCAGGGAGCGCGACGGGGGCTCGCGGACGGGCTTACGGCGAGGGTCCGAGGGTTGGCCAGCCGGTGCAGCAGGAACACGGACATTGAGAGAGAGAGAATGTGCACGGAACTGAGAAACCATGATTCGTCCACTACATGTGTTCTGGACGGCACTTCACCTCGACCGAGCTCTCTCGACCCCGCAGGGACCGGGAGATCAGGAGACTCGGCACTTCGTGTGGATTGGGAGCGCGCAAACGGAGTTGTCCGATTTTTTTAAAATTCGGTGACCACCAACAAACAACAATAAACAACAACAATAATTGTCAACAACATGCATCTTCCCTCCAATGGTGTGGCGTGGTCTGTTTGCTGTAATGGGGCAAGTGCTTGTTCCTGATTTCTTCAACCGCAAACACACGCTGACATTGGTACGTGGGTTTGCGCGCGTGCTCTCTACAGCAAGGAACCGTAAAGAACAACAAAGAAAAAAAAATCGTCATTCTTACCTAACGTTGTCTTGTTACAACTGGTCACACACACACACACACACACACACACACACACACACACACACTTTTAGCTTGCGTTATCCCTTGGGCGCCTTTTGGACTTTGAGGTTGGCGAGGGGAGGCGTTGCGGTTGGCGTCAGATGTGCATTTTTCTTTCGCCACTCCCGTGATCAGAGAACTTTTGTTGGCTATACGCCCCCGCGCGATCAAGATCAACTTTTCGTTTCGGCAGCCCCCGCTTTTAATCTTCTACTTCATCTGCACTACCGTCATTATGACTTACCGTCGTGTCTTGAGCGAGATGACCCGCACTGCTTCGCGTCTGAGCAAGAGTAAGTTTATCTGGACTGATCTGGCGCCCATGCCACCGCCATGTTGTCAAACGCTGAATCTCATTGAAAGTGGAATTTCTTTCTTTTCTGTTTTTCAGACTCGCGCGGCGTGCCTACGATCCGTGAGAACATCAAGGCTGAGCTCAGGCTGCCCAAGGTAGGCTTGTTGAGCTCGACACGACGGCTCAGCGCAAATATTGTGCTCAATAGCGATTTGCCACTTGTGATGAGCCGCTTCTCACCTTTCTCTCTCTTGCCTTTTCGTGTCTAGACGCCTGCTCCTGCCGAGCGCACGCCCATTCAGAGCAACCTGTTCATGATGGGTCAGCAGCTGCCCAAGCTTTAAATCAATCTGGGTGCTGTGCCTCTCGCAAGCCACCTGCTTGAGCACCGACACGCAGCCTCTGCCTTTTTTGTCTAATTCCTTTTCTTTTTTTTTTTGGTTTTGGCTTTGACTGCTTGTCGTGTCGACGCTGTGCGTCCCGGGTGTGCTCGCTCGGGCTTTTCCCCGTCACCTCCCGCTCATGCGTGCCTGTTCATAGTCGGGGATGAGCCCTCGTGTTTTCCCGTCAATTTATTTTTCGTCCAAATATCACATCACCTTGCCTCCATGACGATGCTTACAAGAGAAAACAAAAGCCCGGGCTTCATTATTGGCATGCTTGGTCAGATCAACAAAACAACTGCTTCTCCAAGAGCCCGGGGTTGGTGGCCCGCCCATTTGAGGACAGCCAAGTGTCTTCCCCACCGACCCAACACAAGCCCCAACGGCACACTGTGACCTGTTTTTCTTGTGTCTTTGCTGTTTATCCCTTTCTCTTTCTCTTCTCTCTCTTCAAAAAAAGCTAGCTTTGATGATTGTCAGAATATATTGTCAGAAGACTGGTGTGGTTGGCAACATGTGTTGTGATCGAGTGTTGCACGGGACATTTTCAAGGTGGTCCCGCTCAAGGTCAGGTGGTGGTAGTGGTGCCCCGGCTCGACTCGTCCTCCCGCTTCATTGCCTCGCCCTGGATGCATTCCTGGACCCCTGATATTCATCCTCCCACCGGGGGTTTTTTTGGCGGGGAAAGTAGTGTGCCAGGCAGAGGTCATTGATCACCAGTGAGTTTTGTACAAGTCCACGTGACTTACAAGAGCTCGGTAGCATGGCGCCGTCGTACGAGCTGTCGCTCATCTACCGGGCCATGGACAAGGTACGCGCACGAGGCTGCTCACGAGGCTGCTTGGCTTCGGCTCAGCCTCTCCCCCCTCTAACCCAGCACTCCGACATTCGCATGTGTTGGAATGTAAGATTCGTTTGAGCACCTCTGTCTTGGTTCCTCATGTCGCACACATCCGCACCTGCAGACCCAGCTGGCCAAGACCATCCGTCCCTTGTGCGAGCACCTTTTGCAGCGCGGCAGCATCATCCGCAATGTCCAGACAGAGAACAACACAGACCTGCCCTTCCGCATGCGCGCACACTTTGAGTACCACACTCAAGGCCGGTTCGTTGAACACCTTTGACCGCACCTTGGCTAAATCAACCTGACCGGGCGGACCCTGATTCCGTACTTGCTACTCCATCTTCCCCACAACAGATATGCGTACCTGAAATTTGATGCGTCGCCCGAGGCCATGACCTCTGCCCTCGACCTCTGCCGTCTTGATCAAAACCTGATTCGTTACAACGTGTTCAAGCAACCAGACATTACAAAGTACAGCGCGGTACGTCCACGCAACCGTGGCACTCGTCCATAGCGCCCTTTGAATGGATTTGCGGCCGTATCAAACTCATTTTTATTTGGCCCACTCTTTCCAGGGACCTCGCTGCAAGCACATGCGCAAGCCGACCTCTGCGGCTGCACCCAAACCTGCAGCTGCAGAGTAGAGCCAACCGAAACCCCACTCGGCTTCTGGAGCATATACCCCACCCTTTTTTTTTTTTTTTTCATGCTTCCTTGAGCCACGACTGGCGCCTCCACCGACTTTTCTAGCCACCTCTCTTGGTTGTGCCATTGTACTTAAAACCTGCTGCAAATTGCCTCGGCGTTCTTCCCGACAGTTCATGCGCTTGCGCTCAACTGGGCTTGAGGCTTTTTATTTTGCTTTGGCCTGTATGTGCCCGACAACAGACTTTGTGACGGACCAGGCCGGGATAAGGAGTACCCCGTTAGCGGCAGTTCATTGGAATAAGATGCACCATCTTTCCCCTATCATTGAATCGATTTCATAATGCCAAGCACACAGCTCCAACGCACACATGAGATGGCTCAACCTTCTCCTCAATAACCCTCATTGGAAAAGTGAATCTTGGGATAAGAGGGATACGCTTTGCGTAGCATGTCCACGGCCAGAGCATGATCACCTTGCCCATATGCCTGTTGGTATGCCAAGGGCGGCCGTGAGTTGAGTAGCGTCGGTTCATGAAGCTACAACGAGTCAAATCAAGACCAACAGAGCTAGGCAAGAGGCAAGCGAATCGAGCCTGACCATCGAGTAGCCATAGACGAAAATTTCTTGATCAGGAACATGGCGGATGCGACCTCCGCCCAGCACGCGAGACTTTAGACCCAAAGCATCCAGACCCGGCCGCACCGCCTGATACACATCATCTACAAGGCCATCACATCAGCCTCGTCAATCGAGGTGACCCCGCGTGCCGCCAATCTGCCCCGCGCACACTAAAACTAACCATGATACTCTGCATGTGTATAACCGCGCAGTAGCGTACGCTTCGCACCATTGGCCTCTTGCAGCTCAATCAACACATACTTGAACACCCCCTGATCAATCTCCACGGGCGGCACGGCCGCCAATGCCCCCTCCATTCCGACGAGAAAACAAGAAAAAAGAAAAAGGTCGCTCTCCCTTCTTCACACACACACACACTCTCTCTCTCTCTCTCTCTCTCTCTCCCACTCTCTCGAGAATCTGACATGCTGACAAATAATTTCTTCTGACAAACGAGCACAACCACAAGATGGTGGTGGTGGTGGTGGGACGAGCATGGCGGGCCAGGGCGCGAGCGACAGGGGTGGGGCGATGGCTCCCGGGCTCTTTTCGGTGGGCTCATCAGCCCAATGTGGCGGGATGGCAGCTGAAGGTTGGCCTTGAGATTCATGCTCAGATTGCTGCGCATAGCAAGATCTTCTCGTCAGCCCCCGTCCGCTTCAATGCAGCACCCAATACCTTGGTTCGTCCTCTGCGCTTGAATGCTGCACGCTGAACAGACCCCCGCTGCTCATTCGACCATCCCATGTTAATGACTGCATCCCCTTCTCTCTCTCTCTCTCTCTCCCTCTCCCTCTCCCTCTCTCTCTCTCTCTCTCTCTCTCTCTCTCTCTCTCTCTCTCTCTCTCTCTCTCTCTCTCTCTCTCTCTTTGCTCGCTATCTTCCCCACTTTGTCCTCATCAGGTGCAGCCCATGGACTTGGCGCTGCCAGGCGCCCTGCCGGTAAATTTCAGATTTCTGCAGCCGACCTCCATGCCCCAAGGTTCTATGCCCATGTCTCATTCTCCGACGCATTGCGTGTAGGTGTTGAACAAGCGTTGTGTTGAAGCCGCCATCCGTACTGCACTAGCCTGCGGCGCTCGTCTCAATCACGAGTCTTTCTTTGACCGAAAGCACTACTTTTACCATGACTTGCCAGTGCGTTGCCTGGCCAGCCTCGTGACTTTGCCTCCGAACGATTGTTTTGCTGCTATTTCATGCACACCTAGCTGATCTGATGCCACCCGTGCCATGACCATTGGATGCTCCTTAGGCTGGCTACCAAATCACTCAACAGCGTGTTCCCATCGCTGAAGAGGGCACTATTGCTGCTGGCTTTGAACCCGAGGTCTGAACAAACTCGCCCCAACGCCCCCGACCATGCTGCTCTTTTCATGTTGTTCTTGCGTGTTTGTCTGTTTATCATTTGTCATGTTGGGAAGGGACGTGCCGCGCTCTCATGCATCATATGTCATCCTTCTTGTATGGGGGCACTTGCTTCTTGCTCTCGCCAGGCACCCCTTGTTCGTTTGCAAAGAATTCAACTTGAGCAAGACAGTGGCAAAAGTGTTCACACGCATGGCGCGACGACCCTGGTAGACTACAACCGTGCAGGTCAGCGCTGTGGGCTGGTTTATTGGCCTTTGGTACAACCCCAGATCTGACACGCCTCACCACGCTTGAGCTGCCCCACACCCTTTTCCGACCCACAGGCGCAGGCTTGATGGAGATTGTAACAGAGCCCGACTTGACTTCGAGCACGGCTGCCATGAATTTTGTCCGACAGCTCATTCACATCCTGACGGCACTCGAGGTGAACGATGGCAAGCTGGCAGGTGAATTTTCGCCCCCTCACATGGTGTAGCACTATCGCACCCCGCTCACCCACACCAACACCTGCTCTCCATGTCCCCTGCTGGTTCTTGTTTTCTTTGATGCCGGTTGCTGACAATGAAATTAGAGGGCTCGCTGCGCGTCGATGCCAACGTAAGCGCTCATTGCCCAGCGCGTGGCATCGATGGCCCGCGCAGCGAGATCAAAAACATCAACGGCATGCGTTTTTTGAAGAAAGCCATCGGTATGTTCGTGCCCCTGCGTGTCGGTGCCCACATGCGTACGACTCGCCCCGCCTGCCATTGGCTTGACACCAATCACGCGCATGCATATTCGAGCGAACACACCCGTGCTTTGATCAATGTTCTGTCCGCCTGGGCCAACATCAGATTTTGAGTTTGCTCGCCACGTTCAACTCCTCGAGGCCGGTGAAACACTCGTGCGCGAAACGCGCTACTACGATGCGGCCACCAAGTGCGCGTTGCCCTGCTCAATGAGCTGAATCCGGGTGCAAGCCTTCTGCTTGCCTGACACCTGGCCTGCACTCATGTCGCCCTACCCTGTGTTGCACGGATGCACTAGTACGACGATTGCCATGCGCTCAAAGGAAGATGACCTCGATTACCGCTTCATGCCAGATCCTGACTTACCCCCTCTTGTTTTGACGGAAGCCGAGGCAAGGCAGCGTCTCAGCCAATTGGATGCACCACCGGTTTGAAAACTCCTGAATCTCATGTGCCTGCTCCTTGGTTGGCTATGTAAAAGCAGATTGCTCATGTACAAAAGCGCCTACCTGAGCTTCCACGAGCCCGGGTCCATCGCTGGGTCCAGGACTATGGTTCGTATCCCATGCACTTGATGTGCGCAGAGCAATCACAACTCGCGCCACCAAGTTTCCCCATGCTGAGCCAAAGAAGCAGGCCATTGGGCAAGCTCACTCACAATAGTGGCTCCTGATCGTAGGCTTGCGCTTGGCCGATGCCATCACCATCGAGGAGGAATCAGGTCTTGTCCCACGCTTCTTATCAGAAACGCCTGCCTAGAGCCACAGCGAAACCTGCCTCACCCACGCTCGGCGATGCACGCTGGCCAATAGGAGGTGCACACTACTTTGAGGCTTGTGTAGCTCACCTGTCTGCCAACACCAGTGCTTCGGCCCTGGCAGCCATCCAAGCCACCGCAACTCTTCTCTACAGCAGTGTCTTTGCCATACTGAGGTATGTTTTGGGGGCTGCTCGACTTGGCCTTTAGACCCAGCAAAGGTGTCTATTCTCCCGCTCGGACCCGAGCATCATTGTTTGTATTTGGCTTTTGGGGTAGACAACAAGCGGTGTCGCTCTCAGAGCTGGCCATTGAGCCTGAGCGCTTGGCGGAACTGGGGCGTCTCTTTGCAGCCCGCCAGCTGAGCAAGCTGAACGCCGTGGCCGTCCTGGAGCAAATGCTGACCAACTCGGCTGCACCGCGCGCCCTCGCTGAAGCTGCCGGTCTTTTGCAACAAGAGCATGACGTACGTCACTCCGCTATTGGAGATCATCCACACAAGCTTCGATGCGGGCAGGGTCATGGTCCCGAGAACCCTCCCGAGTGCACCCAAACCTTCATTTCGCTTTCTCCGATTCGCTCAACTCATTGCTGCGGCTCGGCGGAGGTGGCACAGAATCTGGACAGTGTCGTTGCTGACGTTTTGAACGCCAACCCCAGCGAAGTCGAAAAGTTTCTCAACGGTGCGGTATGCCAGGCCGGCACTTGTGTGTTTATCCGCACCAAAGCATAGCCACTCACCCACCATATACCCTGCACAGGCCAAGAAGGCATCAAAAAGTTTTTCGTTGGGCAAACGATGCGCAAACTGGGTATGTTGACAACAAGCTGATGATGTGTTGTCTGCCTGCATGATGCAAGCCTCTCACATTTTTTTTCTGGTGAACTTTTCCACTCATGACACGTCTATTTTGGTTGGTCATCAGGCAAATCTGCGGATCCACGCGCCGTCAGCCAGGCAGTGGACACCCTGCTTGCAGCCCGCGTCCGTGGGTCGGAATGATGCTTCTCATCTACCATAGCATCCACTCAAGTGCCTTGGTTGTGAACACGTCAGCCTATTCGAATCTTTCTAATTGACAATTTACTCCACCTCCTTACTCTACCTGCACATCCACTGCATCATGGCATGATGATCGCCCGCCCGTCGACAGTCATGCTTCCAAGGGGAGCCTAAGAGAGACGGATAGAGACACGGATAGAGGCCAACTCGAAGAAACACAAAAGTAAGACAAGTGTCAACCAACCACGTGCAAACGCATCTCTGTGTGTGTGTGTGTGTGTGTGTGTGTGTTGACATCATTTGTCAGCACTCCCTCGTCATTCGCAAGCATGGCCGCGGAACCAACAACAGGGATGGCGCTCGAGTCGTCGGAGATGGTCGAGGCCTTTCTCCTGGTGGCGCTCTTGGAGAGCGATGTTGACCTTGCACATATTGGTACGGTGGCTGCTGTGCTGCGGTGCCTTGGGTACCTTGGTTTTCATCATGCTCAAAGGCTGTAGAGGCACACAACATGATAAATCAATGCCCGCGTTCGCGTCGTGACGCAAAATAGATTCGGCGTTTCCCCGTCTGCTGCGTGCCGAATATCCGGCTGTCCTTGCGGAAGATGCTTTTCGTCCTCTTTGGACAGCCATCGAATCTCTTTTCTCTCAAGCCCTCGCCCTAGGCACCGGGGTTTTGCCAGGTACGGGCCCACGAGTGTGAAGCATCACTCAGACCCTGTGCTTGGCAGCCTGCTTGGCAGAGCCGCCGACGCCACCTCTGCGGGCGTTGGCTTTGGCCTTTGCACTCCCTCTTGATTCGGCGTACCATTGTCTCACATTTAATCTCATCACCCAGATGATCTTGTGACCGAGATCGAGCAGGGCATCACAGAGCAGCTTGCCGCCCTCCCCACGTACGCTCGCTCCTCTGACGCCACGTCATTTACATGTCTGGCAGACAAATGCTCATCCTCTCGCATCCTAGCACCTCTCCCTCACTCTTGTATGCACTGCCTGCCTTTGACACGTTGCCTGCCTGTGCACCAATGCTGTCGGCCGATACTGGCACATCCTGTAGACTACAGCGCCATGTGTTGGCCACAGCTAGCCTCGGCCTATTTCAGCAGCTCAACTGGACGGGTGAGTCGCTGCTCAAGTTCAGCCTCCCTGGGCCTTTATTAGATCAACCCCCTGCCCAATTCAATGCATGCATGACTTGGCCCCAGGTCCGGCTTTGGACGAAAGTGAGGAACAACCATGGTCCCGTTACCTGTCCACCAAGACCTCGAGCACCTGGGACCGTGCGTTACTTCAGCTCTTGCAAGTCGATGGCGAGGTGCGTTCTCTCGTAGGATTGACATTCGTGGCACTGACATTCACGCCCACCTCAAAAGAAGATGTGCAAACGGGTTCTTATTTTACGTTTGTTTGTCTGTTTGCTTTTTTTTTTTTTTTTTTTTTTTTTTTTTTTTTTTTTTTTTTTTTTTTTTTTTTAATTTTTTTGGGGGTCACTCTCGCTTTTGCAACTTCACACTAAATAATCCCGGGGCCACAAATTAATTTCCGCCTCGCCATTTTTAGAGCATGTACCGATGGGCCAAGGCACCGCTGCTTCTGCTGTTTGCGCTTCGAGGCCTGCCCACCCTCGCTGCTCACCCAGATCTGGACCTGGTCTGTTCAATGCTCGCACGCCACCGCTGAGCGCCCATGTTTTCTCATCTACCTTGGTTGATGCCGACGCGGTACTCCATTTTGCGCAGGGCTTGAGCGTACTGCGCCTCCGTACACTCTTTGCTCATCAACAGATGCTTGAGCAAACCACTGGGTCAATTCACACTGAGTTTGAACAACTGGCCAAGCATGGTAAGCTTCCCGCGCGCACATGAGACAGTCATTTTGTCTGCTCTCGTACTTGCCTGTGCTTCCCGTCGCTCGAGTCGATGCTACGATGTGAGCCCTCACTCAGATTGTGCACATAGTGCTGGCGGGTCTTGCACAAGCTGAGGATGGCAATACTTTGAAGATGGCGCGTGCGCGAGGTCTGGCCGTCCGCCTGAACTTGGAGATTGGACTTTTCTGGGCTTATTACCGCGAGATGGCCCAGGCTCGTCCCTTTTTTGAGCAAGCACAGCAAGCCTGCGGCTCTTCTTTTGAGGTCACTGGCAAGCTTGGCCGCCGAACCAAGTTCCAAGTGGATGCCATTGCCCAGGTACCGCAATGATTTTCCACCTTGACCCCAGGATCTGTCGGACCATCCTAGTTTCTCTTAACTGTTGCACCGCTGTTTCCCGTCCTAGCCCGTTCTTGTTGTTGATGTGCAAGAAGGCGCAGTCCTGCCACCCTACGTGGCGGAAGAAGCCGACTTTATTCCCAAGGTGTGCAGGGTCATTTACGGCCTTGAGAAAATGCGTTGACTTGCGCCAACCTCAATCTCACAACCACTGTATGCCTGGCCTACGTTTGTGTGCGATTTGGCTTCGCCAGCAATGTGCTCTGATCGATGATACGCTTTTGGCTGAGTGGAGCTTCGAGGAAGACCCGCAGTTGGCTCAAGCAGCTGATGCTGTTTTGGCCACTCATGTTCAGGCCGCCATCATGGCCCTTTGCTTGAATGTGGAAAATCAGAATCCTCGCAATGGGTATGAGAACGCTTCCACTGGAAGACTCTCACCTGCTCAGAGACGCTGTCCAGGCCTGGCTAAAGCCATGACACTTGGTAGCTGGCAGTCATGAAACCCTAATTTGCACTCCTGACCTCGCAGGTTGACCACGGAAGAGATGTTCCCCTACGTGCACTACGTATTGCGCCATCCACAGGATTGGAGCCTCCACACCATGGCCTTGCTCACCCAAGCCCGCTTGGAAAAGGCCAAGGTGCGCACCCTGCAGCGTGCCTGCGAGCAACTGGACGCCGTATCCGGGTTGTACAGGTACGTCTTTTGAGGTGACCAGTTGTCGTCACGTCATTGGTCGAGTGCGCGCGAGCCCACTGCATGGGTCTTGCATGATCTACTCGTGTGTGACATGACACTGCCATAACTACTTGGTTCGGGTGTGATAGCGCTTCCGCAGCACCCGCTGTCGCGCGCTTGCGGTATCTATCCTGCGTGAATTTGCCACCGCACTGGAAGCTGTTGCGGGAGCTGGGCCGCGTGTACAATTCGCTTGGCATCTATCGAGATGCTTTGGAAATCTTCCAGCGCTTGGAGCTTTGGGAAGGCGTCATTTCGTGTCACCAGTCTCTGGATCAGGATGAGCAAGCCGAGGCATTGGTTCGCCGCCGTCTGTCAGAGGAGCCCAGCCCCGATTTGTACTGTGTCTTGGGTGATCTGAAACGTGACGTGACGTTTTATGACCAAGCTTGGGAGCTCAGCAAGCATCGCTCCAGCCGAGCCATGCGCAGCAAAGGCATCTTCCTTTTGCGCGACGTACGACACATTGTTACTTGTTTGCCGTGGCAGCTTCCGGCTGGCCATCGGCACTACACCGGGGGAAGGCGACTGCCCTCATTTCATGACTCACCTTTCATGTGATTTAATTTTGTACCACGTGCGCTCGTTGGGCAGGCTGAGCGCAACCGGGAGAAACACGGCACGCTGCAGACTGAGAAGTATGAAAAGGCCATTGAAGCCTTTGAGGCCTGCCTGAAGCTCAATCACATGCAAACGGATGTGTGGTTTTCGCTGGGCGCCTGCGGCCTTCGGCTGGAACGCTGGCCCTTGGTGTGCAAGGCTTTCCGCCGCAAGGTTGAAATCGATGACGATGTACGCAACTTTGCTTGCTGTGATGCCAAGGCCTTCTTGGCCTTTTTCCCCTTGCCTTTGCCCCCAAGTCCGTTGTTTTTGTTGGCCCTGGACTCACCGTTTACGATCATTGGTCCAACTTGTAGGACTTTGAGTCTTGGAACAACCTGGCCAATGGCTACGTCAAGACTGGGGACAAGCGTCGCGCGTACTATGCCTTTCACGAGGCCAGTCGCCATGCCTACGACAACTGGAAAGTGTGGGAAAATTTGAGTGCAGTGGCGGTCGACGTGGGCGCGTTTCAAGATGTGCTGCATGCCATCGAGCGCATCATGGACATTAAAAAGTCTTACGATGACTTTGAGGTGTGCACTTGAACGGGCATCCTCGACAACTCTATCTAGTTTGCACTTCATCTCGCTCAAGAGATCATGACCGCTCACACGCTGCACTTGTTCTTGAATATGGCAGGTACTCAGTGCACTGGTTCATGCGCTGGTGGCTGACGTCAAGGACTTGTCTGATAGCCCAGGTTTGTGACGTTGCTCAAAGCTCTCAAGTCTCTTCCGAAGACTTGCCTTTTGGTGATTAAAAGTTTTTCGTGCAATTTTGGACGCCACTCTCATTCTGAATTCCACTTGCATTTTCACCAGCACGGCGTTTAGAAGCGCGAGTTCGTGCAGCGTGTGATCGCCTGCGTACCATCAAGGTGTCTCGCTATGAGGTACGTTTTTGCTTCTTCACCTTTGTGCGACATTGCGACATTGAAACAGTTTATCTTCATGGCCCGCAAACAATGTAGGCCGGCCTTTATCTTATGCTTGTAACCCCCATTTGACTCTGCAGGTGTGGATTTCAGCGGCTCGGTTTTACAACTATGCCCATCAGCATGCGCAGGCATTTGAGGCACGCCGCAACGCCTACCAGCTGGTGAAGGCTCAGGCGCACTGGGACCGCGATCCTCAGCAATTAGTCCATGTCGTGCGTTGCTTGCAGGACATGCTGGAAGGTAAGCGCCGTCTTGCCTCTGGCTACTGCATGCAACACTGTATTCCAGCCGAGAGGTTCAGTCAGCGATGGCAGGGGTGTCCAAGTTGGTAGCACGTTGACCAGGCTCTCAACTCACCACTGCCGTGCGACAATAGCCAACCGGGAAAACCCTGAGGCCAAACAGCTCTCGTCGTCCCGCTTGCTGGTGCGGGGTGCCATCAAGTCAGTGGAGAATGCAGTAGGCCGTGAGCACGATCGCGCCGACATCCGTGCTTTGCAGGATGAGCTCGAGGCGGTGGCATCTGAGGTATGCACATTGGCCGCACCTGCCCCCGTGGCGCGTCTCGAACCTGCTCTGATGCTGGCTTGTGCTGCTGTAGACGGATACCTTGTTGGCGACGGCACGTGGACAGGCCTAGAGCTGTTGTGCCAGCTTGAACCAGCACACTCTCTCCAGGGAAGAGGGGGTCGGTGTTGCGGGCTGCGCGGCGCTGCTCGTTTGCATGAACATATGAAACAATGATGCCTGTTAATTAAAACTGACAGTGCTTTCACAATCAGATCTCTCTCCAGCCATCAGAGCTGAATGTACCTCGGCGTTTTCGGCCCCATCTCAATGCGAAACAGAAGCTTGCTTTACACACGCCATGACCAACCAAAGGAAGACACTTCAGACCTTCTCTGTCCGTGTCAGAATGAAGAAGGAACGATCGGACCTTGAGCCCCTAATGTGCGACGCCGACCTGCGCAGCCAGCGAGCGGGATGTTCAACTCGGGTCCTTTTCAATTTTTTGTCAAAACACAAGTTGGAGAATGTCCGTAGGGATCATGTAGCAACCGTGTGTGTTTGTGTGCGCGCGCGCGTGAGTGTGTGAGTGGATACCTGTTTTGAGCTTGGCAATCTTTAAAGCGTGCTTGAGCAAAGCATCGATCCACTTGGAAACCGCGCACATCTCGCTGTGGTTCAATTCGAGTTTTGATTGAATTTTTCCTGAATTTTTAAGGTTTTTTCTTCATTTATTGCATCTGGATGTGTATTTGTTGGCAACTGAGAATCCTCGGTGTGTGTGTCGCATGTCTCCCTGTGTGCAATTCCTCACACCTCTCAGCCTTGGACGTGTGAGGTACATTGAAATGGCAAAGAGCGCGCTGACTCTTCGACTAAAACTGAGTCTCAACCTTTCAGAAACTGTGGCTCCAGAAACCCAATCGGGCGCGAAAGAAATCTCGGACTGGGTTCGTTCCTGTGTGTATCAGTCATGAGTTCTACTCGTCGCGTGCCCACAGCATTCCGGCAACCCGGCAGGCGAGTGCCTTAGAGTCTGGTCAGCTGTTCTCGTGATGGAAACCCTCGTGCTTTACTCCACTTCCACTTGCCCCAAGCCTCCATAGTTCTCTCTGCCTTATGAGCACCACCATCAACGACAGTCAGCGAATGCAAAACAAAAACAACATCGTGTCACACATAAAGGGCATTTCCTGTCTCAAAATAACAGTGTCTCTGAATCTTGCATCCCCCTTTTCGTATTCTCTCCTTATGCTCTTCTTTTTGCCTTACATCGCGTCCACAAGTCGCTCTGTCTCTGTCTGTGTCTCCGTGTGCATCTGTATCTCTGCCTCTGTTTCTCTCTCTCGACTTTTAAATTGCTGTTGCTCGACGTGCATCGGGGGCGACGCGTGTAGCGGAGGCGCTTGACTGCCGCTTCTCGCCATCATTGGAGACGGGTCGCGCGTCACCACTGTTGTTGGCACAGCTGTTGTGCGTGTGACTTGAGCGTCCTCGGCGTCGTCACTGTCGCCTGAATGCATCTTCTCGAGTAAGCCTCCTCGGGGCGCAAGACCCACGAAGCAGTGACAGTGTGTCAAAGACTTCTGCGCGGGCCGGCCCCAGGGAAGTGCAGGCAAGCCGGCCCCACCTTTGAGCCATACTATTGTGGAGCTGGTGTGTCCGGCTGCCCGTGCACAACACCGCTGCTAGCTCGCCAGCAGTATGGCACATCTCCACTATCAAATGAGTCGAATGAAGGACGACCAGATCCTCAAGGCGCTGCGCGTCAACGAGCTGAAGGGTGTCCTTAGGGCCCTTGGCACCAGTACAACTGGTACGCAGCAGTTGTGCCTTGCCTCAAAACACGTGTGGACCGGCGCCTCTCACCCGTGGTTCCCGCTTCTCTCGTACTTCTGTCTTGAACTGGCAGGCAATCGTAGCCTACTGGTCCAGCGAATTAAGGCTTATCTCGACTCGGCCGACCAACACACGCACCGCATAACACGCAGCAACCTCGAGCACTTTTATCATCAACTGTACGTGACCCACTGCCATGCATCGCACGGCCGCTTAGGGTGTGATCATAGTGGCTGACAACGCCTCATGCCACTTGTTTGTGCTGCAGACTTGATGAGAGAGACACCAACAACGCCTCGGCACGGGCTAGCGCAACCACGAGTAGCCCATCAAGACCAGCCACAGTGTCAAGCTCGCCACAAAGCACGGCCCATTCACATCCACCTGCGCCAAAGCCTCAGATGAAGCACACCCCTTTTCTGGAAAGCGTAATCTCCGTCATCCCGCCACAGCTCATGACCACAGGCGCCATGCATCGCGTTGGTCCCGGTAGGCTGCCTCTTGTCGGTCTTGCCACCGGATGTGTCAAGCCCTGTCGTAGATAGTGCTCACAGATTGGCTCCTTGTTGACAATTTCCGTGTTTCTATCCTCGGTCATCTCTCGTGGCGCATGTTTAGCGGGACGACCTGCATATTATTTCCATGCCGAGCTGAGTCCACAACAAGTGATGCTGCTGCAGTCAGTCCCTCCCCCTTTTTAAATTGTGGCTTCGTGTGGCCAGGGACAGAACGCCCTCCTCAAAGTCGCACTGTTTCTTGGTTCACGCGGCACAGGTCGGTCACGCCAACGAACAAGCCTTTTCGACTCTTTCTACGGTTGGTTGCACTTGCAAGGCCCCAGACGCCAGGCTCAGCGGGTATAGTTTATCACAGTCCGTCTCCTTGAACATGCTTGTTCAGCTCATCCAACATTTCAACGGCACATGTTGAACAATAGCGTTGGCCACAAACGTAAAGGCGACGCCTACTATAGCGACGAATTTCCTAGAAACGGCAGCTGGCAAATCAACGACCGGACACCAGTAAGTTGGGCTTCTCGGTGCCATCTGTAAATGCACAACACCAGCGTTGCAAATAAAAGGGGAGGAACAGCTCATCAACTTTTACTCGGCGCTAAATATAGGTTGATCGTCTGAGCTTGCGGGGCCGACCGCTGGATATCACGCCGTACGTTCATATCAATAACCCACCCATGGCCACGCGCATCAAAATCGAGGGTATTCGAACCACAGACCAGGTTCAAAACTTCGACGTCGCACTGGTTGAGGTGGGTCTGGCATGCCACTGTGCTTTGTCCGCGTGGTTCATGGGCGGCACTCTCATACGAACAACACAACCGTTTCACACGCCCTCTCTCCTCGTGCGTCAGGTTGTGATAGCCAACGAAGTGTCTCCAACGGAATTGTTCCATGGACTACTTCATCTTGAGGCCGAGGCAGGAAGAGCTTGGGCACAACAAAAGCTCGCTTCCCCCGAAAGTGAAGGCGGAGACGAGGACCTGATTGTCAACACGACCGAATCCATCAGCTTGAAGTGCCCCTTGAGCCACAAGCGCATCTCAACACCCGCACGCGGCGAGTACTGTAATCATCTTCAATGCTTTGACGCTCTCACCTATATCCAGGTCAGGCACATCATCCCTACCGGATCTGAACTCGCAAGAGCAGTGTTCTGCCTTGTCGTCCCAGTCAACTTCTCCTGACTATACTGTGGTAGATGAATGCGTTGCAGTGTCGCTGGAATTGCCCCATTTGTCACCGCCCAATTCTGATTCAAGGCCTGCGCATTTGTGACTGGATGACTGGGGTGCTTGAGCTAGCACCGTCGGACTGTGAACATGTGCGTTCTGTCTGCCACGTGTCGGACCAATGAAACAAGGCGAGCCGCTCCCGTCAGCATGGGCACGGATTTTATTCTCATGGACCTTGCCTTTGAACCTTGATTTCTTAGGCACTCGTGCATCCAGACTTGCGCGTGGAATACGCGCCTTCTTCGATGCCCACTTCACCATCAAGCGGTCCGTAATGTTCAAAGTCAAGCAACTCAATGCATTCGGTGCAACTCACTGCTCTCCTACCACCCACGTGTAGATGCGGGACCCCATGCGCTTAGCTCGATGAAGCAGGAGGCGAAGGACGAATATCCTGTTGACTTGAGTCCAGAAGATCTCAGCGAGCTGGTGCGCTTCGAGGCTGACCGGCTTGTTTCATATCATATCTGTTAATTTTTGCGCGTCCCAATGTTCAACCCATTCATTCCCTCCCCATTGGTGTGTGTGTGTGTGTGTTTGATGCAGGTACGGATGCTCGAGGAAGACGACCGCTTGAGCCAGTCACAAAGCGCCGACGCTCCAGACGTCGCGGCTGCCAGCATCACCGTCAGTGCGCCACCAGCCAAGCGAGCTCACACAGAGCCATCGGCATTGCCGTCTGCTGCCGGTCCCGCGCGAGGATCGCGCCATGACCCGATTCTTCTGGACTGAGAATGACTTTTTGCTCGACCATCTCATTCCCTACTAGTTGCTATAAACGTATCAAATCCCAGACTTTTACATTCTGACTTTTCTCCAACGAGTAGCTTCTTTTTTGCTGGCACCAACACAGAAGACAAGACACAATTGCGCGGAGCATGAGAGCCAGCACAGACGCTTTCACCCGGGCCCGTTTGCCCCAGCTCTATGCCCCTCTTTGCGCTTCGTGTTAGTAAGATTATCAGGAATCAACACCGGAATATTATATGCTCAACTGACATCGGTGAACACCCAGGATGCAGTCAAATCGCATGCGACGCAGCAAAGTCTCAACCTTGCGCGTGCCAGTATTTAAAATGGGCAAAACAAAACACGGTTAATCATTTGCCTCAGGCAATGCTGTCAGGGTCCATGTCGTGTGCGTGTTGGCGGATGCCCGCGTAGCATGAGTTGCAGACACGCACGGGGCGGTTAATGTGCAAAGCAGGGATGACAGCCGAATGGCTGGAGCACTTGTGGCACACCACGCGCCCACAATTCCGACAGTGGTGACGTCGCGCAGTGAGGGTGAACTTGGTGCCGCATTCCATACAGCTCGTGGCCGCATCATCGTCCGCCCAATGGTCGTTGGATTGTCCAGCCACGTCAGGCAATGTCCAGCTATACACATGCCCATTATCCGAACCCGTGTATACCTTGCCTGCACTGTTGTCTACGCTAAGTGCAACGATGGGCGAGGGGTCGGCCTGCCGCGGCGCATGTGTTGCCTCCAGTGGCAAGGCCACCCGCGCTCGCAGATGGCGCGTCCAGACCACGGCTAGCGCGGGCTCTTCAGAGTCACCCATCGCGACGAATTGTGGTTGCCCATGCACACCGCCAAGCGGGAGATCCAACGGTACCTGGCCAGTGCCCATCGTTTCATGTAGCTGGGGCAACTCCTCGGCCACCTCCACATCCACTTCAACAGGTGTGTAGTGCAGATCCCACATGCGTATACGACCATCTTCATGGCCCGTAATAATCAAATCCTCGAGCGAGTACTCGCACACCTCACTCAAGGTGCAGCAGAGAATGGGGTTGTTGATGGCGGCAACGATGGAGCGGGCCAAGAGAGTGCCGTTGAGAGACCACAAATAAATGGCGGTACTTGTTACCACCACAATGTCTGCAGTGTGATTATTGATGGCAATGTCCACTACACTGCCGTCGTGCCCACGCAACTGCCGGAGATAATTGCGCCGCGCCATATCCCACAAAATGCAAGTTCCATCCTCTGAGCCACTGGCCAACGTGTGGTAAGCTGCGTTGCACGCCAAGCAAGTGACGGGTCCCACATGGCCCGTCAGGGTTTCCTGCAACTCCAGCCGAGGCTGTACACGCGGTCACACAAGCACGCAAGACAAGCGGTGATGGCACGTGAGCACATAGGGCCACCACGACAGCTAACAACACAGCAAAACCACGACAGCAAAACTTTGGCAAGAGAGGCGATCACTTTTCAAAACGCGTACAACGGTGACAAAAGCAAATGGTACACGCACCGTCTTGTCGCGCGAGAGTTGCCACATGCGAATCGTGCCGTCCTCACCACCGGTACAGATCTCCCGAGAGGAGGGGGCCACTACGCATGTGATTGCACATTGGTGTAGTCCTTCATAAAAAACTGTGGAGTCTGTTCGCTCCGACACCAGGTCAAAGCTCACGATAGAACCCAGCTCCTGAGTAAAGTCCAAGCAACGTGTGTAGGAAGACGGCAGCAGCACCTGGCCAAACGCACAGACAGCCAATCGCCCTGTCTCATCAAGGGCCAGCTGTCCGACGGGGGCATTGATCACCTTAATAGGGTGTGCCGATACAACCATGCCGGCGAGAGCAGCGGTCGCTTTGACGCTGTGTCCAACAGTTTGGCGGTACATGGTTTTTTTGTTAGGATGCGGCTTTTTGAACAACTGGCGTGGCGTCTGACCGAAGTTGTTAATAATGCCAATCGTAGCCCGCCGTTGGACTGGGTCCTGGATAGCGTCAATATCTACCGAGCCTTCATAGGTCAGGTGATGAAACACGTTGAGCGCGGCTACAGCCTCTGGCCCCCGCTGCTTGTAGCCGAAAATCAGATCAATCCATTCGTGCAGGTGCGCTGATACGAGGTCGCTTTCCAGGGCAGCGCGATGTACTCGCACAAAATGATGAGGGTCGCCCTTGGCCCAGGGTGGCAAGAGAACATGGTCCAGAGGTTCGCCACTTTGCTTAATCCCCAAATCAAAGCGATTGCAGTTGACCAGAAATTCGGGCAAGCAGAAGAACTCGGGAATGAGCTCCTTCACGTCTGCGTTGCTCTTAGCCGAGGCAGATAGCCAGCTCTCTCCGATGCTATGAAACATGCGGTCCGGATGGTCAAAGTGCCCGCCTTGCATCTGCAAGAAAAACTCGGCAAACGGTTCCAGGCGAACCAAAAAAGTGGCTACGGCAGCCGCACTGGAGTAATGGGTGCCGTAGTGGAAAGCCGGCGTGTCTGCGTCCAGGCTCTCGTCCCAGGCTTCAAAGCGCTGACGAAAGCTCTCGGCTCGAGCTGCGGACTGAGCCCCCATGGGCTTACTGAGGTCTCGATAATTTGAGGGATCCTCGAGGTCCAGCTCCTGGGCCTCATAGTTTGCAACCACAAACGGGAACACGGGATACTGGTTCAAATCGTTATAGGTTCGGCCCGCCAGTGTGTTGAGCGACATGAGATACTGAAAGTTGGAAATCTCGCCACTCTCCCAACGCTGCATGATCGTCTTTCCGGCGGTGAGCGAGGTTAGAAAGTTTTGTTCAATCTTGGCATCCCGCAACATGCCACCCACGCTGTCCTCAGCGCGGCTTGCCAACGCCGGCGCCAGAGCCAGAAGGGCACTATACACAGCATCGCGTGCGGCGCGATCCGGAAAGGACAAAAGCGTGTTGTTGCCAATGCTACTGTACAGCTCCAAGGCTTGGTCCTGCAGCAGGTATCGAGCACGACGAATGTCACGCAAATCCTCATACATCCATGTCGTGCGCGCGTCAGAGATCATCTCCGAGTCCCCCCCAGTCACGGCAGCAGAGGAGGCACCGCCCGCAAAGCGTGCTGAGGCGTTGAGTGGGGGGGATGTACCGCTACGGGCACCCAGGCTTCCACCGTCGGTGACGGCTGCCGCTCCAATCTCCACCAGTCGTTGCTTTTCTAGGGTGAAGCCGGGTAGGAGACACACGCGTTGTTCGCAAAGGAAAAGCACGCTTGCAATCGCATCCATGCCGTGAACAATGATGCAAGGCCAGGTTGCCTTGACCGGGTCACTTGGATCCAACAGGCGCAACACCGTGGGGTGGGCCTGCAGCTCTTCCTGACTCGGTACGTGCTGTCCTTCCAGAGAGGCCGATGTGCGCTTTGAGAGGGATGAGGAACGCTTGCGACCCAAGGCAAGCCCCTCGCTACGCAGCTTGTCTACCACAGAAATGGCCGACGCTTGTCGCGATGATTGGCGGCTTCGCGTGGCTCGCAGCTCCATTTGTGCTTGGCCGCGATCCAGCGATGTGGAAAGCGCAGAGGAGCAATTTTGTGCTTGCAACAGGGCAAAGGCGGTCGTCGAGAGGAAGGCGTCTGAGCCCTCTGGACGGCGGAAGAGCATGCGCATAATTTTGACCTCATCCAACCCTAGCAGCGCCTCAGCCTCACCCTGGGCCATTGCATCAAGAATCAGAGTAGCCGCACGACTGCAGGGTAGCAGGGCTTCTGCTGGGTCCATGCCAGCAGCTCGCGATGCGCGCACGAGCAGCTCACGCCCGTGAAAGCCGTCCAAAAGCAGCGGTACAAATGCCCGGCAAAACTCATCGCTGTCCAGAGAGTAGGGCAAGTTTTTATTGCGCTTTGGATCATCGCGCTGCGCTTGGGCATCAGCACGGAGACGCAGGGGATATTCGGCAAAAAAACTCGTGTTGGGTCGCAAGCGCCGTCGCACGCGGTGTGGGCCTTCGTGATGGTCGAGCTGCCATTTATCCAGACGGCTTGCTGATATGGGGCCAAAAACGCCGCGTTCACGGCACAAAAGCGTCAAAAGCCGATCCCACTCGCTCACCACAAATCGGGCCGACTCTGCGAACATGTGCTGTCGACGGAGCTGCTGAGCACGTACATGGTGACAAGCGTGTGCGATAGTTGTGGCAGCAGTGGCCCGAAAATCTTCAATCAGGGCGCTTGCTTTGCCCAAACGACGCGGCAAGCCACGAAGTGAGCTTCGGGCAGGACGAGCACGATCATGGGTTGCAGAGAAGGAAAGCCACGCTTTGTTGCACGCTTGCATGAGCTTCTGGCGGTTCGAGTTCAGAGCGCTATTGGCTAGCGCTCGGGTGAGGCGAGAGCCATCATAGGTCGTGTCCAGCAGTTGCGACAAGTGCTGATTCCGTTGCCGCAGAAAAGCGTACGCCAGCGCCGTGGCACTGTCCCGCACGGTGGGGTCATCGTGCTTCTGTGTGCATACGTTAACGGGAGGAAGAGAGAACGAGAAAAGAAAAAAGGCAAGGGAAGAAAAAAAAGGTGAATCAATGAACACACCCCCCCACCTTCCCTTCTCACGCGCGAGAGAACAGATGAACGAATCTGACAACTGACAAGGACAAGGAGTCGCGAAAGCTGTTGCAAAACGCACCGAAAGAACGAGGATCTGGTACAACGCGCATTCCAAAAGAGCGTTCTCGGTGTTGCCAGTCAAGAAGAGAACGGGTGTGCAGCGCACGAGGCGCTCGATCATCTCAAGGTGGGATAAAAGTTCAGCTGCATGCTCCTCAACCACTAATTTCGCGAGGTAGTCGCCAATGCGCTGCACAGCGTGCAGAAGTGCAAGCGTGCCAAGGCGAAAATAGGCCGCACTGGCTTGCTCAGCAGCCAACGCGCCGTGGATGCTGCGCAAAAATGAGTGTGGGCTTCCCGTTTCGTCCACCATCTGTCCAAGCACATTCACAAGGGCACACCACATCAAAGTAGCACAACAAGTTGGCAGACAGAAGAATAAGCATGAGGGCAGCCAGAGAGTGTGGTGTCCCATCAAAGTCTCGGGTTGGGGCGGCAGAGGCTCAGAAAGGGGACGATCATTCTTTCGAACACACACCTGCTTGACAAAGGCCACCGTCTGCTCTACCAACGCAACGGCATCTTGAGTTCTCCCCAGATTGAGCAGCAATGGTCCCATGGCATCCACGACCTTGATCAGGTTGGGCAAGAGACGGGTGTGGGAACCCGGGGTATGGCCCAGACTCTGGGTGTGTACGACAGTGGCCTGAAGCTCGGCCAACAGAGCCAGCACCAATGTAGCACAAGACTCTCCCCCAAGGCTCAACTCGTCGAGAAGCACCTCTAGCAGCGGAATAGACTTTTCTTTGCACGTCATCAAGTGCTGTAGCAACACATCGGTCATGAGTCGCATGAGCGCCACATGAGTGGGGTTCTGCACATCCCAGATGCAATCCTAGATACAGAGGCAACGAAATAATGGTCGGGTTATTCACGCTCAGGCCAACCGATGCTTGGTTGGCAGGGTCTGGCATATGCGTCAAGGTTATGCGCGCCCAGCAAAATTGGGAGCGTACCACCATGCTATCCGTTCTTCCTTCCAAAGTTGCGCTGGCCTCGCCTTGCACGGGAGACAAGAAGCAGGAGATCTAAAGGCCGAAGCATTGGTGAGGGTAGTCCCGACATTCAGAGCACCACAGACATTCAAATATGCTAGGTACTTTGTTCCGATGGAGCAAGGGGCACGCACGCGTACCATGGCGGAAAAGACGGCAGGGGCTGCAAAACAATCGGCTTGTCGGGATTCGGCATGCAGGAACTGTAAGTAGCCAACAATCACAGCGGCTATAGGGTGCTCGTTGATGGCTTTATCATGTGACGAGGCCGGAGTCGAGGAAGGCTCAAAGGGATTAAGGCTGGGTGCGTTCTGAGCAGAATCCCGAGCAGAATCCCGAGTAGAATCCTGAGTAGAATCCCGAGTAGATTGAGCAGAAGTCAATCCGGCAGACTGTGTAGTGCTCTCGGCTACATCGCCATCAAACGGGTTGAGCGATGCAGATGCCTTCGTTGGTTTGGGAAGATGCGCTGAAGCCTTCAATGCCTCCTCAAATGGATTGCTGGTCGGGGCTGTTTCCACTGTGGATGCTGTAATGGCCTCCGCAAATGGATTGACCGGTGCCTTGGTCTTTTCATGCAGCGGCGGCTTGACATCTTGCGGACAGATGCCAAACGGATTATCAAGCCTGGTGGACTGGTCCTTGTCAGCATCAGGCACCGCTGTCAAAGCGGGCTCAGTGGTCGTCATCGGAGCGTCGATCTCATCAGGAGCGGACGCCTCAACGACCAGCGTGGACTCTGAAGTGACAGTGGCATCTTCATTTTGGCCTGAGGTGACTTCTATCACCTCATAATCACTTTCTTCCTCACTGCGTGACGTGTTCAACGCAGTGACGTCAATGGTCGTCTCGACCGGCTGGGCCAAGCTGCGCAGTGCGGTCTGCACCAGGCGCAATAACCCCAAGAGCAGGTCTGGGTTGATAATGGGTTTAATATTGGTGTGATAAATGCGGCGCAGCGTATCAACGCTGAGAGTCATGTTCTGCAGCGGCTGGGGGTGATATTGGCCAAGCATCGTGCCCACCAACATGATTACCACCTCCTTCACGGCATGGTATGGCTCCAGGGTAGCTGCAAGAATTTCAAATCCATTGGCAGCTTGAAACTTGTTCAGGAAGAGATGATTCTCATCCACCAGTAAGATGCACAGCAAGCGCAGACCCGTGAGAGCTGCGGCTTCATCCTTTGCCGCTTGAAGCAGATAGAGTGGGTACAAAGGCGTTGAAACTTTGCAAAGCGTATCGACAAAGACCGTCTTGCTTTCCATGCTATGGTCAAGCAGGCGATGCACCACCTGCAGCAACACACGTTGCGCGCGGGCTGCAACATCTCGGTCGTCCTGACTGTAAAGCCCGACCGCACAACAACCGCAGTGAGTGAGAGGCAGGTATTTTTTCTCCCAATAAATTTTTTTGTGCCTTTGACACGGCGCGGATCGCGTGTAGGCGTACTCATCCAAAGTTGCTGTCAGGGCTTCCAACAGCTGACGGATGTCATTGCCGCCGACATGTGGTTCCCATATGAAGGATAACAAAAGGCCGGCCGAGGTCGCCACTTGATCGTCTGTCGAGACAGAGTCCTATTGTGCCCAGCAGGGAGTTTGTCAAGTCGAATCCGTGCGAATGCTGGTCAATGCAAACAGCAGGGGGTCGGCGCGCTACACAAACACAAACCTGAATGACGGCCAGGCAAACCTGAACAATGCCAAGTTCGCGAAGCAAACGCGCATTGTCTTTTGCAAATGGCGAGCTGGACTTGACCAGAAGTTGCAATGTTTGCATGAGAAGGATGCGCACATCGGACTGGTCGGACAGCTGCCAAAACTGCTGGTGGAGGAAGATATCACGCAACAAGCTGGGCCAGATGATCAGGCCCATTGAAATGTCTGCAAGCAGCGGTGCAGTCAGAATTGAGCCCATCAAAGACAATGAGATGAGATGAGATGAGATGAGACGAGATGATCCAGTTCAAAGAAATGGGCGCGGGCGCATAGGGCATAGTGAATCGTGTTGCACGCTGAGCAGGGAAAATGAACTTACGCTGGGTTGGGCGCGATAGGACGCAAAGTTGCAGGCAATGGTTCAGCACGCTCACGGAAACAAACTCCGACTTGGCCATCAACGTGGCACCAACGACCTTCACATGGTGGCCCACGACAGCCCAGCCGAATAAGGAGAGCAAAAAAAAAAAGAAAAAAAAAAGAAACAGAGCAAAAAGAATCAAAGATGGAAAAAAAATAAAATTCACAGCACAACAGCCTTGAATGTAGGAACGCTCCGGCTACCATACAAACTTCGACGTGCAGAAGGATGGGATGCGACAAATCAGATTTCGTACCTGACCAAGCTGGGTCGAGGCAAGTTCGCGAGCGGCTTGAGCAGAGCGTCGAACGGTGTGCGCCAAAAGCTTGACGCCCACTTCCAAGTAAGTTTGGCTATCAGCTTCGGCTATGAGTCGCAGGCATAGACCAACACCTCCCACCTGATGGGATTGTCATTGATGACACATAAAGCGGGCGGATGAAGTGGGTGAGCGGCATGGGCAAAATGAGGAGGAGGAGGAGGAGGAGGAGGAGGAGGGATACGCAAAATTTGTTGCAAGAGGTCACCGCACCGTTTCAATAGCCGTTGAGAATGACCTGCCCACGAAAACGCGAGCCGAACCAAAGAAGTGTCCATAAGGGGGGAAAAGCACACCATTGGAGAGGCTGAGCAGCAGCGAGCCTGGAGAGGTAACGTCACAGTTGCGGCCAAAGTCGCGTCCAGCGATCGGACCACCCATGATCGCTCGCCCAGTCTCCGCACTGATGGAGCACACTGAGTTTGGGTGTAAAGAGAGCCAGACCCGCGCCGGGCTGATAACGGGCGCGGGCAGCGTCTCAAGGTCGACGTGGTCAAGCTGACATGCTTGTAGCAGAACACTCTGCTGTTCGCTCAACGACACCCCACCGCTCCTGGGGTCATGCATGGCGCAGAAGGGCCAGCTCTCAAGCTGCGACAAGTTGCCTTGAAGATGGCCCACATACGTTGGGCCCAAGCGATGCATGAGTCGGATGGTGGCCTCAGAAAGGACATCATCCATGAAGTGCAAAGCAGACATCTGCCACAAAAGGGTTGTTGGTTGGCTTTTTGAGCGTGCTGTTCCCATCCTGCATCACCGCGCATCCATCAACCACGGCGTTTATGCAGACAAGCGGTGAGAACAGGAGGAAAGAGCATGAGTCAAGATGGGCCACAAAGAGCACTAAACACACGATGCGATTCACACAAGTAGGATGGTAAACTGGCAAGCTGCTGAGGAGCTGGTGGGAGCGAGTCACGCACCGAGCACAGACTTGACTGTGGATATCCGATTGGAGAAGAGAGCTGGGGCCGCAATCGGGATAGTTGATGCGGCCACCATCGGTCGCCGTCCCATTGAGGTACACCGTAACGGGGCAAGACCGCATGCGTGGACGTCCCTGGTATGAAAGAGAGAGAGAGAGAGAGTGTGTGTGTGTGTGTAGGAGAGAGAAAGTGTGTGTTTGAAATCTTAACGTGAGACAGCTCGCTCAAGAAGAAGAGGAAGAAGAAGAAGAGGAAGAAGGGATAAAGTCAAAACATGCTGACGTCGTTGTGGAAGAAGCATGCTATCACTGACCTTGATGACCACTGCAATATGATACCACCGCCCAGTTTCAATCTTTGCACGATGAAACAAGCAGGTGTCCGAGGTGGCAAGAGCAATGCAGTGCTGTTCCGCATCCACCTGGACATTTCACGAATCAAGACATGTTAGTATGCAACGGCACAGGCGTTGTGGCATGACAATTCTTTGAAAAAGGTCTGCAAAACCCAAAAGGAGAGCAACCAAGTCGAGGCTTTCAGTTATCTTACAAAGAGGGTAAAAAAAGTGTGTTCTCGTTCCGCTGGACTAAACGCTGAGAAGAGGCGAACTGGGTGCGCGCCCGTGCCACCAAGACCGTAACGTTCGATCCGAGCCCAGACCGTGAGAGTGATGCCATTGGGCGGGGGCCAGATGCGATCTGTCAAGGCTTCGGCCAACATCGTGGATGTCCCCGAATTGAAGCCCGAAGTTGCTCGCGGTAATACGGCAATGGACGGAACAAAACAGCCAGCAAAGCCCGCCGGGCCAGCCATATTGAACTCCTAAAATTAGGCACCAGACAAAGACCTTGTCAGCTCTCGCCGTTGAGACACTGACACGAGAGAACGCCGAGTACCCACCATAAGTGGCCAGCTGCTGCCACGCTCCTGGTTCTGTGTAATGGCCAGAAGCATATTGATGGTGCTGAGGGGCACAGCTGGTTGCGGAGAGCAAGGTTGGTCGTGATGCTTGGATGACTGCTGTGCATGAGCAAGTAGAGTGTCGGGCATCAAGGCAAACTTCGGCAGAGCAATCTGCATTAGACCACGCAAGTCTTCGGCACTAAGCACGCGACTGCCTGTTGCCACCATAATGGCGAGGGCGGCCTCATGCAACTCCGAATGGTCATCCAACAAGGCATGCCGAAATTGCGTTAGAATATTTTTGAACAAGCCGGCTTCAGCCAGCTGCTGCGCATTGGCGCTCAGCTGACACAAATTCTGCAGGATGGCCAGCACCTCCCGCTGCAAAAGCCAAGAGGGAGAGGGATTGAGGGAAGCTCAGGCACGACCAGCTCGTTCGTTTCAGTTGGGCTGATGCCAATAGCAAGAGCACTTGAATTAGTAATCTAACCTGCACATCGGGTCCCATGGAGTCCAGTAGGGGCATTAAAATCTGGGTGATGGCACTGGCATTGATAATGGGCATGACCTGCCATCGGTTTGATCACCGGTTGACACAAATAAGTTGACCGTTAAAAATGCAGTTTCGAGGGACCTGATGCGGCGGGGTGATGTGCATGGGCCTCAAGCCATGATTCGCGACGTGCCTGGTTCAGCGGCAGTGCTTCACTGCCAAAAGAAGCCCCGGCAACTTGGATTGCAAAGCGCACGATACGACGCGGGGCATCTGGGCTTAGCTCTAGAATCCGAGACAATTGAATGCTGTTGACGATGGACTCATAACGCACATCCCGTTCGAAGGTCTGAGCGAACATGTCAAACGTTTGGCGACAGAAAAAAAAACCAAAACAAAACAAAACAAAACAAAGCAAAAACAAAAGAAAAAGAGGAGATCGAAACGGATCAGTGTTATGAATGAGTAAAAAAAAAAGGGAAGACGAAGGTGTGTCCATGTCAAAAATGACAAGACATGCTCGACCCAGATAAATCTTGGATCAACACAACATCCACAAAGAGATACAGAATACCTGCAAGTTGATGCGAGAGTGCAACGTGGCAGCGGTGATTGTGTGTAACACCGATTCCAGCAGCTCCAACTTCCGAGCAACGGCATCTGGGCAACCACCAACCAAGGTACGCAGAGGTCAGCAATGTGCATTTCTGGTTGTGCTGAGCTTTTCAGCTCAGAAGAGCCCATTTCAGACACACCACCTACCCATGTCCTTGGATGGCGCACCCCCGGGCAAAAAGGTGCCCACATCTTCAGCTTCAACATCAGACAGGCCCACCAGTGCATGAATGACGTATACAAAGCCATGGACCTAAAACGTTTCCGGTGGACAGACAGGAGACAAACAGACACGAGCACGTAGAAATGAGGAAAAAAAAAAAAACAACAACAAAAAAACAAAAACAAAAACAAAAACGGGGGAGCATGATGTTGGGGACTTTGCTCATGAGTTGATGAAGCGGCGAACACCTACCTCACGAAAATAGTCCTTGACACGGTGGTCCAACGCAAAAAGGCGAACCACGGTTCGCAAGATGTCAATTTTGACTCCAAATGCGTCGGGGCGAGTACTCTGCATGAGCTCAAGGAGGGTTGCCAGGTCTTCGCGACCCAGCGCACCATCGTGTCCCAAAATCAGCTGCTGCACGACGCGCAAAGCCTGCCAGCGATGCTGTGTCAGGGCAATCATGTTGTACAGCGCACGGGCGCCATTTTTCGAGCGAAATCGTTCAGCATTTTCCTACACACGAGACAAGAGATCGACGCACAGCGGGTGTATGAACTTTTTGCGCAGGTGCATTGTTGCAATGCAATGACCAAATGCAAGCCCCCAACAAACCTTGCGATCCGTGAGCAAGAGAGCTAAGCATTCAAGCAGGAGGCTGTGATCCTCGGCATTTGCCAGCTCTGGTGTTGAGGGACGCGTACCAAATGGGTCCTTGCGAAGAGGGAGGAGATACGAGATATAATCGGTGGATGAGCAGGTCATCGACTGTGGTTGCCCCTCTGCTTTCAAAAGTCATTCAAACCGCTGCTGCTCTCCAAGAATACATCAAGCAAAAGTTTTGAACAAAACCAAAGCAAACTGCAGTCCCGCTTACCTCCATGGTTGGGTTGCGTTGGCATTCATAGAGCGAGTTGCTAGCCGACGACTCTTTGAGCTGGTTGCTAATCCAAACCAGGCGCTCGATCATAACATCCAGCAAGCCAAGGTGTAAGCAGACATCAGCATACTTGCTATTGAAATTGACAAACTTGATAACCGTGTTCATGCTAAGAGTCAAGACACTTGCTGAAGTGGGATGTGCAAGCTTGCGCGTAAGAATGCGAAGTTCTTCCTCGGGTACGTAATTGATGCTGCAAACTACAAACTCAAGTAGTTTGAATACTTTCAGCTGAACGTCGGGAAGGAAGCGCTCAAGCTCCTCCAGGAGCGTGCTTAGGACGCGCTCCTCTTGCATCACAAAGTAGTTGGCATGATCACGGGTGAAGATTTCAAAGATGGCGTCGAGCACGGCCACCTGGATCTCATCAGACTGCGCCTTGAGAAGCGTGGAGAGCATTGTTCGCAATACGAAGAGGTTGCGCACAACTGGTCCGTCGGTATGCGCAGGTGGAAAGCGAAAGGAGGGGTCTTGGTAGGGGCTGGTCAGCTGTCGGTAACGCACGTTGGTTAGGCCAGCAAAAGCAAGCTGGCCGAAAGCTGCAAGAAGGCCCTGGCCTGCCTTTACCAGCGTATCCAATTGCGCCTGCACAGCAGCACTAGCAGTTGCATCCAGAGTCGTAGGCGAGTTGTTCTCATCCTCGCAGTCTGTGGCCCGCGTAGTGGTCGCCACAGCAGAATGGCGCCGCAGACGGGGCAGCTGCTGACTGAGGCGTGCACATTTGGCATCCAAAGCAACGGCGACCTGCTTGACGCGCTTGTAGCCTTCCTCAAGCCGAAAATCTTCGAGGAGATGACTAGAGCGCAAGCGACTTGTGGCGGCAACCACACTAGCCAGCGTGGCTACTATATCGGCTTGCTCAGCGGGATCTGACCCAGCGGAACCGGCCTTGAAGACATGGTCGAGAGTAGACTTGACAAGGCCGGCTTTGTAGACTTGCGAGACCATTTCGGGTGAGGTGTTGTGGGAAAAGAGCACACACAATGCCTTCATGGCCAGTTTGCGCCAGCGGTAGTTGGTGGGGTGGCACGGCGTGATGACAAGTTCAAAGAGGCGTGCAACTTCGTTGACAGCATCTTTTGGGCCGTGTGCACGGCTAATCGCCGTACCTGCGGCTGGAACGCGCAAAAGGCCAAGCAGCACTGCCTCATACTTGCTGCAAAACGTTTCAATGGCTGAACCCTGACTGTCAACGAGAGCTGGATCAAGGTCAAGAAAGAGATAAAGAGCCTTGATCAAGTGCGTAGGTAGCATGAGCTCGACCATGGGCTTGGCAGTGGTTGGTCCCAAGCCGATGAGTAGCTGGAGGGCATCGAGGAGTAGAAGGCCCGCAGGCCCAGAGAGATAGCTGACAACGTCACCGGCAGCCGTGACGGTGTCTTTGCCCCCCGCCTTACTTCGAATCTGCAGAGCCGTTTCACGGGCCACGTGCATGGCAAAGGATTGAAGCGACTCACGACGAAACGCTTTCTCAATGCTGTCGGAAGATGCCGCTTTGTAAATTGCCAGAAACTGGCGAATGATGTCCGGGAGTCGATCGCTCTTTCCTTGTTCATCTTTGAGGAGTTCAAAATCAAAGAAGCTGGCGCGCAATTGCCCAACCTCCAGAGACACGGCCTCCTTGGGCGGTTTGCTCCGAGGGCTGGACGAAGCAGCTGCTGGACTGGCAAGAGCGGAGGAAGGCGTTGCGCTGGAAGCCGTGCCTGTGTGTGATTATTGCAATGACCGCGAGAGCCAAAGGCCAACCATAGCCAGTAAGTAGGGAAGAGTGGGGTTGGTGCAAGCGGCTGGCTCAGCGAGATCCATAGCGGCTACGCACCTTGAGATGGGCGTGGATGCGTTTGAGGCGCGCGGCCCAATTTAAACCAGCTCATAATGTCGGTTGCTTCGCGCCGCAGCGCCCCGCACAAGAGCAGCAGCCCGCGGTCGGCTAAAATGAGGGACACACCGAATTTGATTTCAACGCGACAGAGTGAGAAACAAGCGCGCCGTGGCAATGTGCACATAAGAAGCGCGCGCAGGAGTCTTGGACAAGAAACAAGAAATAAGAAAAGCAAACGCATAAAAAAGCTCACGTACCAAAGACTCAAACCACAAATCACAGCCGTCAAGTGTGCCTCTCAGCTCATGATGAATGGTCGGCTGAACGCAGAGTCTTAGGCGCACGCTCTGAGATAAGGAGGCCTTTCTCCGTAGGGCGATTTGCTGCTGCGTTCCTCGACCAACTTGTAAAAAAAGGCGTACTCAAAGTCGGACGGAGCGCAAGGGGGCGAGAAATGAGCATCTATTCCCAGAGCACGATCAGCATGACCTCCCGAGTGCGTGAGTGTGGCCGGCGCAAGCGTTCATCAAGGGACAGAGGATCGATATGATTATCACCATCGTGAGGAGGAAACCAGCCAGCAAGCCTGAGAAAAGACCAGCATGGCAGTACCAATGGATTTTAAATCAAGCGTGCTGAGGTTGGCTGCGGATGCGTACCGATCAGCCCAGAAAACTCAGAGACGCAGTATCGTTGCCGTTGCCGTTGCTGCTGCTGCTGCTGCTGCTGCTGAGAGAGAGGACGCACTGGTCTCAAGTGCACAACATCACTTCTCTCTCTCTTGTGATGTTTGACACATTACAGATACAGAATGCGAAGGCAGTGAAGAGGGTGTTTGCTTGTGCCACTGGCTGGAACTACGTGTGCAGCTGAAAAGAAGCTGATTTTGTAGTCTTATGAAGACTTGTTGCGGTGCTAAACGGGTTACCAGCTTGAGCTTATGTAGAAGAATTAATTATAGTTTGTTGATTTTTTTGAATCAAGCAATCATGTTGCTTTCCGAGGTTGGTCGGCACAGGGCGGTGGCTTGATCGTGCTGGGGACTGAGCCTCGCTGCATGCTGTGAGGGGATCCCATGTGCTCTTGACGGGCCATGGCGGGGTTGATGTTTCTTCTTTGACGTTCCTTCTTTTCCCTTGGGACTGCGGTTTGTGGTTGATGGTGGGCTCACGCGGCTGGGGCTTGCAGATCATTTTTCGCCGCTACGATCGCGATGGCTCGGGCACGATCTCGGCCTCCGAGTTGACCGAGGTAGGTGGTCTGCTGGCTCCTGACGGTGCATCAATTTACATGTTAAATCGCAGGTCACATGCGGTGTTGGTGTGAAACGTGTTGCATTGACTCCGAGATGCTGCTTGGCCTTTTAGGTCGCCTACAAAATGGGCCATCCCATGACAGAGGAGCAAGTGCGGGCAGGCCTCAAACTGATTGACCGTGAGCCATGCATGGCCATGCTATGGGATTTGTGACACAAGGCATCGAAAAAAAAAAAAAACACAGAGCAGAAGGGGATTGCTCTGCATGATGCAATTGCTCAGTATCGGTTCCACGCTCCCTGCGCAGTGGATGGCAGCGGCGAACTCAACTACAGCGAGTTTAAGCGCTGGTGGTAAGTCTAGCCGCCCCGCCCCCCTCTGCTCATGCCTGTCCATGCCTCTGCCGTGAGGTTAAGTCTGAAACGCACTCATCAGGCCATTGCCATTTCGTATCTAGGGCTAACAAAGACCGCTTCACCCAGTTGGAGGATCAACCTGCGCATGAAGACGAGCAAGCTGCCGAGCAAGATATGGCAGCAGCTGCGGCCTGGACAAAAGTAAGGTGCTCCTCCCTTGCCCGTCGAACAATGTCGATTTACGTGTTGATCTGAGTTTCATCTTTGAATGCATGTTGCTCTGTTTAGTGGGTTGACTCAGTCGTGGCACACTTTGAGTTCTTCGACAAGGTGCGGCTTGTTGACCTGCCGGGCGCCTGTCTGTCTACAGCAGCGAGCGTCCCGTGACAGAGGGTCTCCGACCCTCGCCTACATCATGTGCCATGCATGTTTTGCTCGCTTCGCGTGCAAGCAAGTGTGCTTGTCTTCTGGTGATATCTTCTCACATTTGGAATGTGGCCTTGCTAGGATCATTCGGGCTCCATCTCTCGTGATGAGTTTGGCGAGTTATTTCAGAATTTGCGCGGCAACGGGTACGTCTAACACGACACAAACCAGACGCTTTCAAAAACAACAATAGCAACAATGATGCAAAGCAGATACGATAGATCAAACAGACAAACAAGGGGGCGAGCAAGGAACGGCAGCTGGGCATTCTTTTTATTCTTATTGTTTGTGGGTGGGGGTGGGGGTGGGGGCGGGGGTGGGGGTGGGGTGTTGTTCTGGCACGATGCGGTTGCTTCGAGACCAGACCAACGGTTCCTGAGCCGAGCGTATTCACATCCAGTTTGTGAAATTACTTGCTTTAGGTACGACCTTCCATCCACACCCGATGCTGCCCTGGCAGTCTTGGACGCCAACGGCGATGGGTCCGTGTCCTTGCGCGAATACGTACAGTGGATGCGTCGAACCGGTTCTCATTAAAAGGGGTTCAGCGACCCGCAGTCTATGGAGCCAATTTCTGCCACGTCACCCAGTACTGCATCCACATCGGAGAGGGCATCAAGGGACAAGTCCAACCCTATGGCATGGTATCAAGGCTTGCGGTCAGACGGATTTGTCTCATTGGAAGTTTCAGAAATTGAAATTGAAGTTGTCTCGTTTCAAGTCTGCACCTGGCATCTCGGGCATCTCCTCTGTTGCGAAGCTGGGCTCAGCCTCCATGGGCAAAGCAACGGTCGCGTTGTGGTCAGCTGCATGGCATCGCTCAAGAAAGCCGAAAAAAGATCTGAGTAGCAGAGGTGGGCGCCCAGGCATGGACAGAGGGTCGTTTGAGGAATTGAAATAAAAACGAGTAAACAAGAAGCACCGCGGATCGAGCCAACAAGCGGCAGCATTGCCAGGGTACACGCCACACCACGCACTTGTCCATGCGTTCCCGCAGGCGATCCGGGTCTGTGGGCAGCTCTTCACTGGGCGCCATGTATTCGGGTTCGGGTACACTGGGCCCGCGAGCAACCGCTAGGGGCTTGCGCTCAGCGGTCGTGGCGCTGACCATGGGGCCTTTGATTCGTGAAACGGCTTGCCCACGGACGTTGCTGATGTTGCCCAGGGCCTTGCGCTGGGAGCCAGGCACACCCATGCTCTAATGTAGTGTATGACATGGTGCCAGGGATTAGAGGCGGGAGGCGGGCTTGGGCCAGGTGCTTCCTTGCTTGCTTCTCTGTTGCTCGCATTCTACTGCCTGGTCTTCCTTCTTTTCTCAACGTGGCGAAAGCCCGTGTGTTTGAGCAAAGGATGCGAGGCTTTCGGACCTTGGTTCGGAATGGGGTAGCTTGGGAAGAGCGCGCCGATAGACCTAATTTGTTGTCGTCCCCATGGTCGTTGAAGCAGCCAAACAACCAATCAGTGGGTGAGTATCAACGTCAACTCTTATTATCAGATCGTATACAGCCGCTTGATGAGTGCACTTGAAGCAGGTGAGCTCTTGACGCCGGCCTCGCAGAACAGCGCGAGGCAGCAGGATCACCCACTCCTGCACTCGTGTTTCGCTTTGGCCATGCTAGGTCGATGGCGGTGGAGCCAAAACCCACAATTGCCCTCTGAACCAAACTCACCCTTGGTGGCGGGGCGCATGATGTTCGTTGGTTCCATAGCGCTTGGCGCGTCCGTGTACACCCAGCTGGCCATGATGGTTGTTTGACGTTGGCCAGATGCTTGTGGCAAGGCGATACGCTCGCGCCCTCAAGCACTCGGGTCCAAAAGTGACAACACCTGATTCAATCAATTTTCTAATGCCGTCAATGATCCTCTTGGCGATCGGGTCGCACGGGGAGAAACTATCGTTTGTGGCTTGAACAATCACGGTTGAACTTCTGATCAACTCACGTCCTGCACCAGCCATTCAAATTCTCCCGCCAATAAGTGTATTATGTGCGGTCTGACACACTTTCAATCTACTACCAACTGTCATTTTCTCTGGCGATGAACAAGCTGACATCTCTGTCTCTTTGTAACGTTGAAATCGTTCAAGCCAGAGAGCCAGACACTTTCACTCTTGTGCTCACTCCAGCCAGCCTCCCTCTGTACTTTTTCTTTGCCACCATCAATGCTATCGGCCGTGTGGCGGACGGTGGGATCGAGTGACCAGGATCGGGGATGTGTGATGGGGCACAGCTTCATAAACTCAGCTCTACTCTCAACACTCTTCTTCTTGCCCATTGGCACTGAACTACGGGATCAAGCGCGGTGCCGTCACGGCCTTAAAGGCTGCAAGCCTTCGCCACTGTCGCAGTAGCTTGGTCTCGAGCGCCACGCACTTTGTGATTCGACGACGTTCCCCATCGGAGAGCCAGGGGCTTCCTTTGGAGTGCTCAGGCATCATAACCACGGTGCTTTTGGCTTGAGGACAGTGTGTGATTTCATCTTCCAAAAGCGGGTTGCTGCTCGCTGCCCCGCAACCCATCTTCTTCTTCCGAGCTGCCGTGCCCTTGACAGCGCGCCATACCCATGGTCAAACGCCGGCTGTGCAACCTGTTTTTTTTCTTCTATTTTTGGTGGCTCATCTCATCCTTTTTTTGGGTTGGGCAATATCCTTGAGTTGCCCCTGGGGGGCGGGGTGGAGAAAGACGACGAACAAACACTCATTAGCGAGCGCGTTTCACCGCTGCGATGCCAATGCTTGCGCACATGAAGAAACACCTTTTCAAAGGGTCAACCTCTTCTGGATCAGGATCATTCGAGCCCGGGAGCGAGGTGGTCGTTGATAACTACCATGTCACTATTGAGTCGCTCATTGCTGAAGGTATCACCATTTTTTATTTTAATTTTTTTTGTTGTCTGGTCACCTCAACCCCAGGTGTGAAAATACCGCTGACAGAGCCGTTGTCCTCGCCTTGATTTCTTTCAGGTGGATTTGGAAGTGTGTATCTCGTGACAGACGGTGCCAAAAAGTATGCCCTCAAAAAGGTAGGAGCCGGTGTGGAATGCTTTCGCAGTACACGAGCAGCCGCTCGTTAGCGCGCGCTTTTGCCAGTGGGCCTCGCCCTGACAAATTTTGTGCTGTGGACGACGCATTGGGGTGTGGGACGTTTCACAGGTCATGGTTCATGACCAAGAAACCCTTGACGCCACAACACGGGAGATTGAATTTATGGTGTGTCCCATACGAGTTTGGAAAGCGCAAGGCTCGCGCCCAGGGTATTGCCGACGACGGCCTTCTGGGACAAGGGGTGCTCATCGCGTATGCTGATAGAAACAACTGCCGTTTCACCACAACATCGTGACGATTCATGCGTCAGACTTGAAGCCTGCTGGCAAGCACGCCGAGGTACGCATCTGCCTGGCGTCTTGGCCCTTCACACACACACACACACACACACACACACACACACACACACACACACACACACCAAAAAGACAAAGCAACAAAAAGCAGCACATTGGCCCTGCCGACCAGAGCCAAGATTCACTCGGAAGGTGTGCTGCGATCTGGCAGGTCGTGATTCTCATGGAGCACTGCCCCGGTGGCCATGTGGTGGATATCATGAACCGTCGCCTCACTCGACCATTTACCGAGCGCGAGGTGCTCAAGGTAGACACTTTTTACGCTCTGTTGTTCTGTACCAGGCTCGCTGTGCGCAGTTTGAGCGGGAACAAGCCACCAACACTCAGCCCACGCACGCGTCGCAATGCTGACAGATTTTCTCAGACATCTGCTTGGCCGTGACGGCCTTGCATCAACAACGACCTCCGATCATTCATCGGGATTTGAAGGTGGGTGAGATTAATATCAAATTACAGCTTTCATTCCACTTGTTTTCCGGCCTGCCCTACACCCGCGCACATGCATGGCTGAAGCACGTCAGGGCCCCTCTCATCGCGCCATTGGCCAGCTCGAAAATGTACTATTAAGCGAGGATAAAGGCAGTTTCAAGCTGTGCGACTTTGGATCCGCCACCGTGAAGGTGCTTCATCCTGGAGCGCAGGATCCTATCCCTGTTTGCGAAGAGGAAATTCAGAAATACACGACCCCAAATTATCGAGCACCCGAAATGGTTGATCTCTATCAGAGCCACGCCATCAATGAGAAGGCTGATATTTGGGTAATGTTCGCCCACAGTTACTTTGCGTGCATGACAGCCCTTTGCTCTGGCCCCGCCAGGTGACTTACAACTCTGTCACACCCCACTAGGCGCTCGGTTGCGTCCTTTACAAGTTATGCTTCTTTACGGACGCTTTTGGTGACTCCTCCCTTTCCATCGTCAGCGGCAAGTACAAAATTCCAGACCATCACGACTTTAGCCCTGCCGTCATTGATCTCCTCGGTACGTTGAATCAGCACAAAAGCGGCCCTTCACATGTCTTTGGCTCGTCTCTCCACTCTCAAATGTTTTGTTTTCTTTTCCACCTTGCCTCAGCCGCTACCTTTGAACTGGATCCCACAAAGCGAATCGGGGCAGAAGCATTGTGCAAGGTGACCAAACTTGGGCATGCCAGCGACTCCAAAGTTCTTGCCTCTTTGCTATTGCTTAAGCGCGGTGTATCTCACGTCAGGACGATGTCACTGCTCTCGTGCCACCGTTGCGCCTTTTCGCCTGTAGCGTGTTTTCGCCCTGCGCCAAATGCCATGTCCTTTGCTGCCTTCGAGCATCACGACTTTGTCAACGCCCGCCGCAGCCGCGCCGCCACTGACAGCCGCCACTGCGAGTGGTGCGTCGACAAAATCCGCCTCAGTACCGACGCCAGCACCAGCACCGGCCCCGCCCGCCTCCGTGGCTTCCGCGGCGCCACCGGCACGTCGGTCGCCGTCCAAGCACCCAGCCTCAGTCTCAGACACCAGCGACTTCCATCCTCGTCGCCCTGCGCACGCCACGCACCGCCGGAACAAGTCCAATCCCTTTGATGCAGTCCTGCTTGGTGCTGGTCACAAGAAAACCCACCAAAGGTCGCCCAGTAACCCATTTGATATCCCGCCCAATCCCTCCAATCCGTTTGCACGCGCATCTACGTAAGTTGACGTGCACTCGTGTGGCTGGCACAGCACCACTTCGTATTCATTCTCCATCATGGCGTGTGTGCACCAGGCCCAACGTCAAGCTAAAAAGCCCTTTTGCCTCGAATCAAGATTTGTCTGCTGACTGGGCCTTTGGAGGAGATAGCGCAGCGTCGTCTTTGACAACTTCTACGGCCTCTGCCACGCCATCAAACCCCGCCAAAGACTCTGGCAGGCACACAACCTGGGAGAATAACCCATTTGCATGAACTCAACGGCTTAGGCTCGGAGGCTGTGCAATTCACAACAGGCCCCACTACTGCGTAGAAATCCCTTTGCCAATGTCGGCTGTTATTTCTGTATCGTTCCCTCAACCCTGCTCGTCTCAGCTCTCAAAGCGCCTTTTCACATTGTTGATTTCCACAGTTGATTCACACGTAAAATGGCACACTTTTTTTTTCGAAAACAGGCTGGAGGCTGCCTCTAAACAAAGACCAAGCACAACTCCCCTAAATCCTGTTTCGACAGGAAACTTATATAACAAGGAATAAGCTTTGAAAAGGTCAAAGTAAAAATTCTGAATCAGCGAAGCAGAGTTTTTGTGCTAAACATCATTGTATTTACTTCACTCAAAGGGTTTAAAGAAGAAGACAATAGGGAAGGGGGGCGTAACGTCGGCGCACCCTCTTCGACGACAACGACACCAAGCGACCGGCGACCATGTCATCCAAACCAGGGGCCACACTCGTGGCCTTGGTCTTGGCTGTCGTGGTCGCGCTTCTAGTCGCGCCTGCCGTTGCCGTGAACATTACACTCGAGGAAGGTGTTCTCTCGGAGCCATATGAGATCGATCTCAACGTCTCAGCGCCCGCACAGGGCGTAACGGTGTCTACGATTGGCACCGCCACCGTTGCAACGCCAGATGACTCAGCAGGTACGTTCCGGTCCCAGTAGGATCCGAGCCAACACAGGGTATGGGAGTAACGCCTCGAGGGCAGGGCATGATCAAGCCAACATTGGGGCAAGGCAGAGACTGTTAGCATTTGCAACTCCTCTCGTGTTCCTTTCGTTCCCTCACGAGCCTCTTGTCCCTGTCAACTGCTGCTCTGATAGCCGGTGTTCCAGCATTCTTCCCGGATAAGCCTTGGGTGGAGCAAGGACTGGAGGCTGAGAATGTCGCTATCCTCCCAAACAACGATCTGGTCCTCTATGGCGAGGGCTATGTGACTTTTGCCTCATCAGAGGGGAGCACAACCAGTTTCGTCGTGTCCGAGCCGGTAGACGCCTGCGTGGCCACCTGGGGCTCCATCACCTACGTGGCAGTCGCCAACTACCGTGCAGGGAGCAATTATCGCATTTCATCTCCCATCTTTGCCAACAACGGTGCCGGATGGACACAGGTGGATGCCGTTGAGACGCTGGGCGGTCAGGGTTGTGCCTTCAATGTCCTGGATGATGCCCTGCTGCTTGCGTTTGCCAATAGTCACGACAGCAGCTTTACCACCTCGATACAGTCGTTTGTATATGTGCTCCAAGACGGCAGTTTTCAGCTCCGGGATACGGCGGCCACCATTGGTGCTCAAAGTGTTGCACCAGTTACTGCCGGCGACGCTGTTGGGTTTGTGTTTGGCAATGTCTATGATTCAGAGAGCCAAAGCTCCAGCGTGGCCTCTCACCTGTGGCTATACGATTCAAACCAGCTACTCGAATCTGGCGCAAGTTTGACTGTGGGTGCTACCCATGACGTCTCTTCAGTTACTTGCCTAAACAATCAAAGCTTTGTAGCCGTGGCGCTTCAGGCAACGGGGAGCTTTACGTCCTCCGTGGCCGTCTTCTCCATCAGCCCCGCCGGTGCCGCGCAGACGCTCAGCGTTGTGGCAACCACTTATGCTGCCCGGGACGTGACACTCTTTTGTGACGCGCAGTTGTCACTCCTCATCTCTCAGTCGGAGGTTGACGGCAGCGAGGCGGCTTCCGCTTGGTATGACTGGAGTGTGGCGCGAGGCAGTTTTGTGGCGGCCTCTCGTTCCCTGCCTGCGGCTCAATCTGTGGATATGAACCAAGCTGGGCACATCGCGTTGGTGGATCGTTTGGCCTCGTCACGCGTGATCGTCTACGACATGGTCCGCTACTCCGTGGCCGATGTGATCATTCACTTTGCAAACAGTCAGCTGTACCTCGACGTGGAGGACGACGACGAAGACGAGCAATCAGAGTCCCTCGTCATCACTTTGGCTGGTGCCAGCCCCGCTGAAATTTACCTTACCTTGCTGGACAATGACGTGACCCTGTTCACAGTTGAAACGTTGGCCCTCAACGTCTCCGAGGATGTTGCCAATGGCACGATTGTTTATACCTCTTTGTCAAATTTGGTCAACTCTTCTGGCACTGTGCAGTTTCAGCTTGAGGACACCACACGTACTTTCGCGATTCTTGGCGACGATCTGATCCTCACTCAGACGCTTGATCGCGAAACGATTGACAGCTACTTGGTGCGCTTGGAGGCCAGTCAGGCTGGCGTTGACGGTGTCGATGCCCTTATCATCGAGGTTTCGGTCCTCGACGTCAACGACAATGCTCCTGCCTACAGCCAAAGTGCCTACTACCTCTTTTTCAACGAGAACAGCTCCGTCGGCACCAGCCTGGCCATGCTACCAGCAACAGACGCAGACTTGCACGCGGCCCTCGTTTATAGCCTCAGCAGCAGTTCCCAATTTGCATTGGACAGCTTGACGGCCAACCTTACCTCGCTGGTCGTATTCGATGCCGACCCCGTGGCGCTATCCCCAATCAGCCTGCAGATGACAGCCTCAGATGGCACCTTCTCTTCAAGCGCCGCCGTAACCGTTGTCATCTTGGATGTCAACGACAATGCTCCGGTTTTTGACCAGGTGCAGTACCAAGTGACTGTTCCCGAAAGCACAGCCACAGGCACGCAGCTTGCCCGAGTTCAAGCTACCGACGCCGATCGCGCCCTTGTGAATCGCCAGCTTAAGTATACCTTGCTCAACGCTACTGACATTGTGCGCGTTGCCGCTAGCACGGGCGCCATCACTCTCATCGGGGCTCTTGACTACGAGTCTCAAACAAGCTTCGTGGTTGCAGTGCAGGCCAGCGATAGTGCAGCGACCCCGCAGCGCACCACAGTTTATTTTCGCCTCCTCGTGTCGGATGTCAACGACAACGGGCCTAGGTTCTCTGCCCTTTCTGCTAACTTCTCCTTCCCAGAATCCACAACTGTTGGCACGACAGTGTTTACCACTTCAGCCGCGGACCCAGACACGGTTGGGCCACGCCCCACCTACTCATCTAACAACCTACCAGCTTTCTTCAGCCTCAACTCCCAATCGGGGGCCTTGGTACTGAGCATCGCCGTTGACTATGAGACTGCAGCTGCCTCCTACGCCTTTGAGATTGTGGCCACCGATGCCGATAACGGTCTCACGGCCACGCAAAGCATTCAGGTTCAGCTGCTTGATGTCAACGACAATGCCCCCGAGTTTGTGGGCAGCACCACAGAGTTTGATGTTCTTGAAAGTGCCAGCGTCGAAACCGTTATAGCTCGCATCGAGGTCCGAGACGCCGACTCGGGCGCCAACGGCAACGTCACGCTGAGCATTGACGCTACCTTTTCCGACGCGGTAGTGGTCATTCACCCAACAACCGGCGTTGTATCGCTGACCAGTAGTTTGGACTATGAGCAGGATCAAGAATACTTTTTCCGCGTCCTGGCTCGTGATGCCGGCTCGCCGCAGCAAGAAACAATTCGGGATTTTCGCATCAACGTACTGGACGTCAACGATAACACTCCTGTCGCCGACGATCTGGCTATTAGTGTGTGGGAAAATGCCACTGTGGGCTCTGTCCTTGCATGGATTGATGCTCGTGACGCTGATTTGACGCCTGCCTTCCGCAACATCAGTTTCACCACAAACAGTCCCGTCGTCTCGATTGACAGCGAGGGGCGCGTCATCCTTGAAGAAGCACTGGACTACGAGGCCGACACCTTTTACGAGGTGACAGTTTTCCTTTCTGATGGACGGTTTGTGTCCTCCATGCTCCTCTCACTCACCGTACTCGACGTCAACGACAACCGGCCCATTTTTGACGGTCTCCCTTCTTCCATCACGCTTGCTGAAGATCTGGTGACCGGCACGAGCGTGCTGACGGTGACCGCTCTAGACCTCGACTCGGGGGTCAACGCTGCGCTGCGTTATACCCTCGCCAGCGATGAGAGCTTCTTGACTATTGGCAGTGTTTCGGGCATTTTGACGCTCGACTCAGCTCTCGATTTCGAGTCGTTGTCGAGCTTCAGCGTCAACGTGACCGTCACCGACATGGGCTCGCCGGCCTTGTCCACTACGGCCATACTGCAGGTCATGGTGTTGGATGTCAACGATAACAGCCCGGTTTTTCCCAATCAAACCCTGTCTGAGACCGTGGATGAAAACACTGCGGGTAGCATTGCCTTCAGTGGTGCCACCGATGCCGATGCCGGTGACAACGGCGCCGTCACATACGCCTTGGTAAATGACTTTGGGGGTCTATTTTCCTTGAGTGGTACGTCGTTGACACATGCGCAATTGGATGCTGAGGTAGCCACGGAGTATTCCGTGGTGGTGCGTGCTACCGATGGCGGCACCCCGGCTCTCTCGAGCGATCTGGTCCTGGTCATCTCCGTGCAGGATTTGAACGACGAAGCTCCTATCATTGCTGCACCGAGTGTCCTGCAGTTCTCAGTGCGAGAGGACGATGTTTTCCCCACAAACCTCTCAACGCTGACCATCAGTGATGCCGATGTGACCGCTAGTAACCGTGAGAGTGAGCTTGAGGTGTCTGAGAATTGCGCGGCCTTTGTGGAGGTGCAGGACACCTTGTTGATTTTGCGCACAATTCCCGATGAAACGCCACAACTGCAGTGTAGCGTCACCACACGCAACCTCAATGATCCTGCAATGGCAACCACTTCGCCGCTGACCATCAACATTGAGTTGCTCAACAAATATACTCCTGTCTTCGTCAACTTGACGGACACCATGACCGTGCTGGAGAACCAAGCTGTTGGTACGGTGGTGGGCCAAGTCTGGGTTGAGGATGCCGACTTGGACGAGAACGGTGCCATCACATTTGCACTTTTGAACGCCACCAGCTTCTTCTCCATCGCCAAGGGCGCTCGCGTGGGTAACACAACCAGCGCGACTCTGTACAGCCAGTATCGCTTTGATCGCGAGGCGCAGGCAACTTATCTTGTGGCGCTCCGCGCAAGCGACGGTGGAGCCGACACCAAGTCGGCCACCGTGACCATCACCGTACAGATTGGCGATCTCAATGACAATCCACCGCAATTCGACCAGGGCTCATACTCTGTATCAGTGTCCGAAGCATTGTCTGTGGGAACTACCGTATTGCAGCTCACTGCATCCGATGCCGACGTGGGGGAGAATGCGGCCTTCTTTTTTGAGCGCGTGTCCGGCTCCGCTTCTTTCAACACAACTCTTGCTGGGGCCATTCAGGTCATTGCACCTCTGGATTATGAGACGCAAACCTTTCACACCCTGACAGTGGCCGTGCTGGACGAATCAGGCAGCGGCGCTCTTCGCACGGTTCAGATCTACATTGTTGATGAGAACGATAACAGCCCTGTCTTTGGAGCTCTTTCCAAAGTTGTCATTACCGAAGCAACTAGTCCAGGAACGTCCATCGAGCAGGTGTTTGCCACGGACGCCGACAGCGGCATGAATGCCGCCCTGACCTACTCCATTGTCAGCGTCGTGCCATCTGTTACCGGCGAGACACCTTCAAGCCAGCTCTTTGCCATGGCACCAACCACTGGCGTGGTGACCACGACGGCGCCGTTGGATTTCGAAAAAGTCAAAGCTTACAACATCACCGTGCAAGCGACCGATGCTGGTGTACCTCCACGCGCCACAACAAGCGTGTTCACTGTGGAGTTGACCGATGTCAACGACAATGCACCTGCATTGAGCGCCGGCTTTGCGCTGGCCTACAACGTGTCCGAGGATAGTGCTGTGGGCTTGACCCTCTTTGCTGCCATGCCGGTGACGGATGCTGATTCGGGGCTCAATGCTGCCCTTTCGTTTACCCTCAGCTCACCCTACTTTGCCATCAATGCCTCGACGGGTGGAGTGACGCTTGCAGCTCCCATCGACTATGAGCAGGTGCAGGCTTTGGCTCTCAATGTTTTGGTGACAGATGGTGGCGTGCCAACAAGAACACTGCCCGTCAGCCTTGCCATCACCGTCCTGGACGTCAATGACAACGCGCCCATGGCATCAAACGCCAGTTTCAGCGTGCGCGAGGATGCCTCTGTCAACGCGGTGCTGGGTACTGTCTCGGTGTCAGATGCGGACACTGGGTCTAATTTTGTCTTCGTGGTTCCACCTAGCGTTCCGGTGATTATTGCTGGTGATGGAACAGTCACGTTGTCAGAGCCGCTGGATCGCGAACAAGTGGCGTCGTATGATGTGCTTGTCACAGTGTACGATCAGCCGGCTGCTCCTCGCAACAGTGCCCAGTTTCGACTTGTGGTGACGGTGACAGACGTGAATGACAACGTGCCGGCGTTTGACTCTTCCTATCTTGCGGTGAATGTGACCGAGTCGAGCAACAGCATTACAGTGTTGGGCCCTTACTTGGCGACCGATCCTGATGTAGACAATGCCATCGTCTACAATCTTGTGCAAGATGGCGTCGTGGCCACCCGCAACGCGACGGGCCACCTGCTATTGGATCCTTTGGATCGCGAGACTGTGAGTGCCTTTAATCTTACTCTCGTGGCGTTTAACCCGGATAAGCCAGCCAGCCAGGGCCGACTGGTTATTGCCGTGACTGTGACAGACATCAATGACAACGTGCCTGAGATCCCTGCAGCCCAGCTCACCAATATTAACGTCATTGAGGAGAACACGACTGGTGTTTTACGCACCTTTGCTCCTGTCGATGCGGATGAAGGAATCAACGCTGTCATTACCCTCTCTCTGGCAAATGATTACGACGGTCGCTTCGTGCTCTCCCCAACCTACGAGCTCTCGCTGACGCAGCAACTTGACCGCGAGGCCTTTCCCAACGGCATCGACTTGGTCATTACTGTCCAAGACGCCGGCACCCCTAGCCTCAACAGCTCAGCCAGTGTGCATGTCAACATTATTGACGTGTCAGATAATGCCCCCGTTTTTGCCAACAACACATATACGTTTTCTCTGCCTGAAGGTACCTATGCCACCTCAAGCGTGGTGGGTCAAGTGACAGCCACAAGCTCGGATTCGGGCGCCAACGCCGACGTGGCCTATAGTGTTTCACCCACCACCCGGTTTCGCATCAATGCCTCTACAGGTGTCATCTCTACCCAGCCAAACATGACCTTTGATCGTGAAACAATCGCAAGCCATACGCTGACCGTCTCGGCCGTTTCGGGCCCTGAGAACAAGCCTCTGGTCGCTCAAGTGGCTGTGACGGTTGCAATTGCTGATATCAACGACAACACGCCGGTTTTAATGGCGGCCCCAGCATCATTGACGCTTTCAGAGGCCACGGCAGTTGGCACGACGCTGCATACGTTTGAGGCTACAGACGCCGATGCGGGCGTCAACGCAGCCTTGACCTGGAGCCTGCAAGATACAAACAACGGGCGTTTTAGTATCAACGAGAACGGCGAACTGAAACTCGAGCGTGCCTTTGACTTTGAAGCGCAGCCCTATCATCAGCTAACAGTCGTAGTAACGGACGGCGGTATTCCGGCTCGATCGGCCTCTACGAACATGCTGATCATTCTGACTGATGCCAATGATGAGACACCTCAATTACAGCGGTGCAAGTGGTATCGTCCATTCCAGAAAGTGCCGTAGTGGGCGAGGTTTTGGGGCAAGTCACGGCTACTGACCGTGATGCGACGCCTGCCAACGCCCGCTTGATATTTAGCCTCAGCGCTGATCAGACCAATGGTGCCGTTGCCGTTTCAAATACCGGTGTGATCACCCTGGCCAAGGCCCTGGACCGCGAGACCATGGCTGTTTTGCGCTTTGATGTTCTTGTCACCGATACAGGTGAGCCGCCTTTGAGCAACAGCACGAGCATCATGATCACCGTTAGTGACGTGAATGACAACGCGCCGGCTTTTGCTGACAGTGACATCAGCATCGGTGTGGCCGAGGATGAGGCCATCGGTTTTGCCCTCGTGCAGCTCGTGGCCACAGACGCCGACAGTGGTATAAACGCTGCCGTGACCCTCTCTGTGGATGCTGTGTCTGCCGAGCGCTTTCACATTGATAATGATGGATACCTGCGCTTGTCGCAGCGACTGGACTATGAGGTGCGACGGGCTTACAACGTGACCATTACGGCCACTGATGGCGGGTTCCCCGCTCTTTCCAGTACCGCCCTTGTGCGCGTTCATGTTACCGATGTGGACGACAACGCAGCAGTTATTGTTGATCCCGGCGTGGCGATCATGGCTGAGGACGCACCTGTGCAGGCTACCGTTGCAATCCTGCACTTTACCGATGCAGATACCGGGATCAACGCGCAAGGAACTTGGAGCATCACGGCGCAGACCTCAGCGGGCCAGTTTGGTATCAACGCTTCATCGGGTCGCCTCGTCCTTTTGAAAGCGCTTGATTTTGAGATGCTGCAGGAGCACGAGGTGTCCGTGCAGGTCACGAATCAAGCAACGGGACTGGCCTCCAGCGTGTTCGTGGTCGAGGTCGATGTCACAGACGTCAATGATAATGCGCCTATTTGTAGCGAGAGTAGCTATGCCTTTAGCATCCCCGAAAACGTGGCAAATGGTGTGGTCGGGGTGATTACGGCGACTGATGCCGACAGCTTGGGTCTAAGCAACGCTTCCTTCGTGCTCAACAGCTCTGCTTTTACCGTGGACAGCGAGGGAGTTGTGCGCACCGCCATGGCATTGGATGCGGATAACGCCAGCTCGCAGTACTTTTCGCTTTCCGTTATCATCACAGACCACCAATATCCCGGTCCCCTTAGCAGCGTGCCGTGCCCAGTGGAGATTACCGTGGTTGACGTTAACGACAACGCTCCCCTTTACACGAGCAGCCTGTCGTTTGTTGTAGCTGAGAGCGCAGAGACTGGCGCTGTGCTAGGCCCGCTCATCTTCACCGATGCTGATTCTGGTAACAACGGGGTTGTCAATGTGCAGCTGAACAATTCGCACTTTGCCGTGTCTAATAATCAGTTGGTCTTGCAAGCTGCTCTCGACTACGAAATTGTCACATCGCTGGCTGTTGCCGTTCAGGCAACCGATGAAGGGTCACCTGCGCAGAGTACGACCGTAGTGGTCTTGGTGACAGTCACGGACGTCAATGACAACGCCCCCCGGTTTGCAAAAGCCGAGTACACGGCAACTATCAATGAGAATGTTGCTTCGGCCGAAGTGGCGACGCTTGTGGTGATGGATGCCGACAATGAACCCTATGCAGCCAGCCACATCTTCCTCAACGACTCGAATACACAGTGCGAGCAGTATTTGACCGTCAACTCCACAAGTGGAGCAGTGGCCTTGGTGGCTCCACTGGATTACGAGGTTATTCAAGAACTGAGCTGCACGGTAGCCGTGGTCAATATCTTGCCATTGGTAGGGTCAGCTGCCGCAGAGCCCTGGGCTACCACGTTGGTTCGTGTGAGCGTTGTGGACTTGGACGATAATGCACCTGCCTTTACGTCGGTGCCAGACACCGTCACAGTGCCCGAGAATGTGCCTAGGGGAACCATTGTGCATGTTTTTACGGGCGCGGATGCTGATGTCTTCCAGTCACCAGCCTTCAGTTTTGTGCTTGCGCTCAACACAGGAGCAGCACCGGTGACGCTGGCCCCTAATGGCACCCTGTACACTTCAGGAGATGTGGATCATGAGCAGCTGACCGAAGCCCCGCTGATCATTCGAATCCAGGATGATAACAATCCACTCTATTTTGCCGACGCCAACGTTACGCTCCTGATCGAGGATGTAAACGACAATGCCCCCGTTTTCAACAACGCTAACACGCTCGACGTGCTGGAGGAGCTTTCAGTGGGCACAACACTAAGTCTGTTGAACGTCACGGATGCCGATGCAGGAGCAAACAGTCAAATCACTTACAGCATTCTCGATAGCGGGAGTCGATTGGGCATCAACAGCACCACGGGCGAGCTGCGAGTACTGCGGCGTCTGAATCGGGAGAGTACGGATGCGCTTGTCATTATCGTGACAGCCACGGATGGTGGTGCTCCACCTCGTTCCACATCCCAGACCATCACCATTCAACTAACAGATATTAATGATAATGTCCCAACCTTCCTGAGCCTTGCCTACTATGAGCAGGTTGGCGAGCTGACGCCGGTGAACACTACGGTTCTACAGGTCGAAGCGGTTGATGCCGACATTAATGACAACGCCGCCATCGAATACCTCCTCTTTGGTGCAGCTGGCTCTTACTTTAATCTAAACTCCACCACCGGTACTCTGGCTGTGCAGCAGTCTCTTTTGCCGCTAGTTGGCACAACAGTCACCCTGGAGATCATGGCCCGCCACCCCATCGTCACCAGCAGTCGCTCGGCTCGGAACGCCACAGTTGTTATTCAAATTCTAAATGAGAATGAGAACGCTCCCGTATTTCAAAGCAGCGCGGATATCAGCGTGCTGGAGAACGTGACGACGGGCACGGTCATTGGGCAAATGGTTGCCACAGATGCAGATGAGGGTGCAAATGGCGAGGTCCGCTACAGCTTGACTCAGGGTGGTTCGTTCGTGAGCATTGACGCGATCACGGGTGTCTTGACTTTGCGATCGGGTCTGGACTACGAAACGCGACAGCGGGTTGAAGTGACTGTTGTGGCTCGCGATCAAGGCGCCATATTTCAGTCGTCTAGCGTCACCTTCGCTCTCATTATTGTTGACGTCAACGACAACGGCCCTCAATTTGCAGGTACCACGGCCACTTTTAGTGTGCTGGAAAACACACGTGCTACCTTTATGGGCTTGCAGGTTACGGACGCCGATTCGGTTCCCGACTTTTCCTTGGCCATTGTGGACGACATCACGGGTGTGTTTGCTATTCTACCCAACGCCACCATCACGATGAGCGATTCCTTGGATCGGGAAGTCGTTGCCACTGTTGTTTTCAGGGCCGTTGCTACAGATTCCTTGGGGCGCACATCTCAAGTAACCGTGACGGTGACTGTTCTGGATGAGAACGACAATGCGCCCACGTTCCCACAAGCCGTTGTGAACAGCACCGTTCGTGAAGGTGATACTTTGCCTAGCTTAGGATACGTGACTGCCACGGATGCAGACAGCGGCGTTAACGGCCAGCTCACGTACTCAATTTTGAGCCCCACCTACGGCTTTACCGTCGATGCTTCGACCGGCCTGGTGACGGGTACCGTCCCATTGGATTTTGAGACCCGCCCGCACTTGACGCTCACAATCGTAGCCACCGACGGTGGTTCCCCAGCCCTATCCTCCTCCGTGCTTGTCAACGTTCAAGTGCAGGACACAAACGACCACTCGCCCAACTTCAATGCATCCTCGATCACGGTCACAATTGACGAGAATGTGGCCTCAGATACTCTGGTCGTCCAAGTTGTGGCCACCGATCTGGATGCCAACAGCATTTTGACCTACCAGTTGGATGCCATTGGCGCTGCTCTCTTCAACATTGATGCGAGCTCGGGTGAGATTTTCACTGACGCTCCTCTTGATTACGAGGAGCGCCAGCAAGTGATCATGGTGGTGACCGCATATGACGAGGATTCCAGGAGTGATAGCATCACGGTCGTGTTGAACATTCGTGACCTGAATGACAACGTCCCCGTCTTTTCCCCGTCTTCTTACTCCACCACCGTGGTTGAAACCCTCCAGAGCGACTACTTGGTCGCTGTCGTCAGCGCAACCGACGCAGACTCGGGCATGTACGGCACAGCAGGGTTGCAGTATTCCATCGTGCCGTCGTCCGGTTCGCACCTGTTCTATCTTGTGGGCAACTACCTGTATCTGCGCGATAATGTCGATCGTGAGGTCTATCCCATTCTTAACATCATGGTCCAGGCGCGGGATGGCGGAAATCTGACGGCCACTGCCTCAGTGACAGTCAGCATGATCGACCTGAATGACAACCCGCCGTCCTTCCCCAATCCCAACATTTCTCTCGGTATTATGGAGAATCGACCCGTGGGCAGCTTTGTGGGGTTGGCCAACGCCAGCGATCCTGATGAGGGTGTCAATGCTTTGATTCGTTACGAGATGACTGGGGCGGATGCCGGGCTCTTTGCCATCAACACCAGCACCGGCGCCATCACCACTGCCGCCGTCTTTGATCGTGAGGCTCGAGAACATTACCAGGTCATTGTGACGGCTCGTGATGCTGGCAATCTTGCCTCGGTCTTTTTTGACACAGCCACGGTCGAGATCACCATTCTTGATGAAAATGACAACGCGCCTCAGATTGAGCAGGTACCGACTGCCTTTACAGTACGCGAGGATGCGGCCGTGAATACGACGTTGTTTGGCGTCGTTGCTTCAGACAGAGATACTGGTGCCAATGCAGCCTTGCGCTTTGAGCTGTGGAACTGCGCGCCTGCCACCTTGATGACATGTCCGTTTGGCTTCAGTGGCCAGCAACTGTTACTCATTGCCCCGGTCGACCGTGAGACCATTGATCGATACAATCTTACCGTGGCTGTCCTGGACGCTGCAGCCGACGCCGGACCCCTCAACGACACGGCCTCCGTAACGGTAGTTATCGGCGACGTCAACGATAATAGTCCCATCTTCGTGCAAGGCGTTTACAACTTTTCTGTGGCCGAGAATACAGCACCGGGTGTGATTGGCAATGTTGCAGCCACTGACGCGGACCTGGGGATCAATGCTCTCATCCGATATGAAAGCGCAAACGCCAGCATCGCCAGCGTCGGCAGTGACGGGACAGTGTACCTGGTTGGTCATTTGGACTACGAGCAAGCGGTAGAAGTTAGCTTCTACGTGTGGGCCTTTGATTCGGGCAACCTTAGCGGGTCAACACTAGTCCACATCATGGTTCAGGACGTGAACGACAACGCGCCAGTCTTTAGCGTACCTCGCATTGATATCGTGTTGCCTGAGAACGAGAATCGCAGCAGCCTTGCCTCAGTAGTGGTTACGGATGCTGACTCCGGCTTGAATCAACAGTTTGACCTCTCAGTCACAGGAGAGGGCGCAGAGTATGTTGTGATTGAGCGTGAAAACGCCACGGTCCGTATTTCCGTTTTGGCCATTGACCGAGAGGAGTACAGTGCTTTGAACGTCTCTCTCCTGGCAACAGATCAAGGCACACCCTCGCAAATGAGCAGCCTACCCATCAGCATCACGGTGACTGACGTCAATGACAACGCTCCAACCGGCCCCGCGACGTTCGAGGCCACTGTTCTTGAAAATCAGCCCGCAGGCACCATCGTTGCTCGTGTGCCCTTCACCGACGCCGATGCGGGCGCCAACGGACTGTTGCAGTTTTACTTGTTCGATGCAGCCACGGTGGGTAGCAACTTTTTGCTGCAACCCTTGACTGGAGAGATTGTGACGTCGCGAATCTTTGATCGTGAAGTGCAAGGTCGCTATGAGTTCCGCGTTATCGCACAAGACTCAGGCACGCCTTCCTTGAGCAGCACCATGAACGTGACTATCATCATCGGAGATCTGAACGACAACCGTCCTCGCTTCACTTCTACTGAATTCACTGCCGCCGTGCCAGAGGACATCAACGCCACCGTCCCCGCGCTTGTACTGAACGCAACAGACGCAGACATCGGAGTCAACGCGCTGCTCAACTTTACCCTATTGTCTAGTGATTGGGCCGATCTGTTTGTGGATGCTGGAACGGGAGCCATCTTCTTGTCAGCCGACTACGAGACGCAGACTGTGATTACGGGTACAGTCAAGGTTGAAAATGTCAATACCACGGTCAGCACATATGACGTGGCAACCTTCACCATCAATATACTGGATGTTAATGACGTTGCACCCACCGTGACAGTGCCCACCAATGTTAGCGTGTACGAGAACACCCTGGAGGCGGTGATCCTGGGCTCAGTCACAGGTACAGACCCCGATACTGGCCTCGGAGGAGTCATCACGTATTCCACAAACAGCTCCTTCTTTGCCATCAATGCGACTACGGGTGTTGTCACAACTATTCCGAACGCACCACTCGACCGCGAGGCCGCGACTGTCGTGGAGCTGGTGATCATTGCCACTGACGGTGTTCACAACACGTCAGCTACCATCTTCGTCACGGTTTTGGATCGAAATGACAACCCGCCTATCCCCACCGCGTCAGTATTATACTTGGAAGCGGCCGAAGACTTTGTTGGCGAGCTTGCCATCATCACCGGTACCGATGCCGACGAGGGCGCCAACGCAGTCATCTCCTACTATATTGCCAACAGCACAGCAATGGCTCGATTTGCCATTGACTCTGTGACAGGAAACCTGACCTGTGCAGATCTTGATTATGAGGAGTCAATCCGCGAGATGATTATCGTAGGCTTGACGGATGGCCTCCCAGGTAGCAATGACTCCTTTGTGACGATCAACGTGAATGTCACGGACGTGAACGACGAAGCCCCCGTCTTTGACTCAACCACATACTACGATGTTTTTGAGAATGAGTTCGACGGCGCTGTAGTAGCTCAAGTCGTGGCCTTTGATCGTGACACGGGCAGCGGTGGTGTCGTGCGGTATGCATTGACAGCTGCGGATAATTGCACTGCCTTTTTTACCGTTGACCCTGTTACGGGCGTGCTGGAGACAGTCACTCGCCTCGACCGCGAGCGCCAAGAAACATTCACCTGCGTGGTTTTGGCTGCAGATCAAGGAAGCCCTTCACTCTCCTCCACGACCACGGTGGACATTGTCGTCCTTGACCGTAATGACAACGAGCCCAGCTTTGAGCAGACGGCGTATGCTTTCGACGTGGCTGAACTCTTTTTGGGGCAATTTGCTAGTGTCTCTGCCACTGACGCTGATACTCCTGCCAACACCAACATTTCATTTGGCCTGCTTGAGCCATCGGCTGCATTTGGTATCGACCCTCTGTCGGGGTCGCTCTTCACCAAAATCGCTCTTGACCGAGAGACCCGGGAAATGTATGAGCTGACCCTGACCGTCAGCGACGGCCAACTCTCGTCAACGGCCACTGCGCTCATCACTGTCACGGATGTCAACGACAATGGCCCTGTTGTGGCAGGAGGCACCAACGGCGCGGTGACAGAGAATATGCCATTCAACGAAACCGTTTTGCAGCTCATTGTGACCGACGCAGATATTGGCTTAAACGCCGAAGTCAACTACACGCTGCTCGGTAACGTATCCCTCTTTGAGATGGACCATACGGGGCGGCTTTACACCCTTGGCCCGCTCGATCGAGAGCTCCAGGCCAGCTACTTCCTATCTGTTTTGGTTCAAAACACGGCGCCTCCTTACTTTTCGACCACTGCCACAGTCAGCGTCACAGTCTTGGACATTAACGACAACGCACCTATTTTTGTGGCACCTCCCATGTCCGTAAGCATCCCCGAAAATGCGCCTCTAGGCCTGCTGCCCGTCGAGTTGGAGGTGACGGACAGTGATGTGGGCACCAACGCTCAGGTGACGCTGTCAGTGTTCGATCCCATCGGTAAGATTGACATAGATGCCTCAGGCCAGCTGTTGCTGATTGGTGAGCTCGACCGTGAGGCCCTGGCAGCGTTTGAGATTATGATCATGGCCATTGATGCGGGCACACCACAGCTGTCAACAAATATCACCATCATGATCAACGTCGAGGATGTCAACGACAACGCGCCCGTATTCGAGCAGCTAGTTTATGAATATGATGTGCCCGAAGATCTGGCTCTTGGTCCCATGGGCCTGTACGTTCATGCTACTGAGTCAGATCTCAATGAGACGACGACCTATGCCGTTGAAGACAACAACTACCTTGGCGTGAATAGCAGTTCAGGTGAACTTATTCTTCTGGCAGCTTTGGATCGCGAGAGTTTTGTCGAGCTCTTTGTGCAGGTGTCGGCCACGGATGTGGTCGGCAACAATGCAACGGCGCGTGTGGAGCTGACCATTACTGATGTTAACGACAACGCACCAGTGTTTGACCTCACCTCGTATAGCACCAGCATCAGCGAGGGTCAAACCGGCGCGTTGCTGTCCGTGTCCGCAACAGACGCGGACGAGGGCCTGGCTGGCACTGCAGGAATTCGCTTCCGCCTGGTGGACAATCCCAACAACTTGAGTCTAACGGTGGATGCAACGTCTGGTCTGATCACCCTGACTGCTGCCATTGATTATGAGGTTCTGCCCAACGCGACCTTCGTCGTTGAGGCCTACAACCTTCTGGATAGCAGCTTGGCAACCTCCGTTGAGGTTACTGTTGTTGTGCTGGACGTGAATGACAACGCCCCGGCCTTTACAGATGGCATTACCTCTGTATCTGTGACGGAAAATGCGCCGCTGAGCACTGTCATGGCTCAGTTCACTGCCTCGGACGTGGACGTATCCAGCACCTTGCTTTCCTTTTATCTTCGAAGCGCTGACGGCGTGTTTGCTGTAGGCGAGGTGACAGGAGTTTTGTCACCGCTCATCAACCTGGATCGCGAGACCCGTGCAGCTTACGCCATCATCGTTGGGTGCAGCGATGGCAGCTTCACAGTTGAGAAAACCGTGCAAGTTTCCGTGTTGGACCAAAATGACAACGAGCCCTTGTTCGTCGGCACAACACCTAGTAATCTATCGCTGTCCGAAGGTGCAGCCATCGGCGACGTGTTCTACACGTTTGCTGCCACAGATGCGGATCTCAACAGTAACATCACATTTGCTCTGGTTAACACCACACGTGCTGGCGTGTTTGCTGTCTCGCCAGATGGCGTGCTGTCATTAGCCAGCTTACTGGACTATGAGAACTGGACAATGGCGACCGTCGTGGTGCGCGCCGATGATAACGGCGGTCCGGCCGTGACTGTGGGCAGCAACATGACTGGTGCTGCCCTCACACCTTGCAAGGGTCACTGCACCGATCACGTCATTGTCCTGAATGTCGAGGATGCCAACGATAACGCTCCACAGTTTGCTGTCGCATACCAGGAGATCACCATCTCAGAGTCGCTGACGGTGGGCACGCCTGTTGCTCAGGTTAACGCCTCAGATGCCGACTCGGGCGTAAACGCCGAGGTACGCTTCTCAGTGACAATGGGGGGCTCCATTTTTGCCATTGACGCTGTGAGTGGCGTTCTATCTGTGAGTGGTACGCTGGATTTTGAGTCTGAAGAGACGATTCAGGTACAAATCATGGCCACGGACCAAGGCACGCCGGCACTCACGGCCACTGCCACGGTTCTCGTACAGCTGACAGACTTTAATGACAATGCACCACGGTTTGTTTCAAATCTCCCAACCTCTATCATGGTGGCGGAGGACACCACTCCGTCCAACCTGGGTGTTTGGGCCGCCTCAGACTTGGATTCTGGTATCAACGCAGTGCTCTCCTATAGTCTTCAGAACGATTTCAGCGGTCTCTTTGCTCTGCAGAGCACGACCGGACTTTTGAGCCTTGAGCAGTCTTTGGACTACGAGATGCGTCAGGCATATGATCTTACTATCATCGTACAAGACAGCGGCACACCGTCGCTTAGCACGAGCATGGTCTTGCGCATCAATGTTGGCAACGTCAATGACAACGCCCCGGTTTTTGTGCCGGTGTCGCAAACTTTGGAGGTCGAAGAGAACGCCGAATTTGTGACTCTCGTGACCGTGCAAGCCACGGACGCCGATGGCGACGTGCTGCGCTATCGCCTGCAGCCTACAGAGCACGCCGACGCATTTGGTTTGCAGGCCACCTCTGGTGTGCTGGTGCTGCGGGACGCTTTGGACTATGAGGCTGTCCAACAGGTCGACCTTGTGATCGAGGCATATGACACGACGGCTAATCCCTTGCGCGCCACCTTGAATTTGACCATTCATATTTTGAACGTGAATGACAATGCCCCAGTGTTTTCTCGGCAGCTCTACTCGGTCGACGTTTCAGAAAGCACAGCAATCGGGACAACCATCCTCACAACAACAGCCACGGATCTTGATGCCAGCGATACCCTCACATACACAGTGAGCGGTGCACCTGGTGTCGTGGTCATCAACTCAACATCTGGTCAGCTCTCAACAGAGGCTGGGCTGGACTACGAGCAAATGCAGAGTTACACCTTGACGGTCGTGGCCGAGGATCAAGGTGGGCTCGTTGGCACAGCATTGGTCTATGTCACCGTACTGGACGTCAACGATAATCATCCGCAGTTTGCATCCTCAGCCTATGCAGGTGCCGTCCCCGAGAACGCAGCAGCTAATACTGCCATTGCCATGAGCAGCGTGTTTGAGGCAACCGATGCCGACCTTGAAGTTGGCAACGTGGTCTCGTATGCCCTTGAAAACTCTTCTGCGCTGTTCCGGATTGAGGCTGAAACTGGCATTCTCTACACAACTGCGCCACTGGACGCGGAGGTGCAGCGCGTTTATTCTCTTTGGGTGCGTGCCATTGACAATGGCAGTCCACCCCTCTCGTCGGCCCTTGTGGCGGTTGTCATCAACGTGACAGACCTCAACGACAATTCGCCCGTCTTCATGGACCGCGGCGAAGGCGGTGTGGCATTCACCCCTGCACAAAATGGTGTGCGAGCCCAATACGAATTGACGACAGCGGATGACGATTGCACGGACAACTTTGAGCTATGCGATGTCGGTCGCGTGCTCCTGACTGTAGCAGCTAGCGATCTCGATGTCGGGACCAATGCAGACATCACATTCACATTTGCCACTGCATCGACCACACTGGCTATTGACGCTAGCTCTGGTGCCATTTCCCTTACTGCAGGCGTGGATCGCGAAGTCACGGAGGAACTTGAAGTCGTTGTGGTAGCTACTGATGGTGGTTCACCCGCGCGGGCGGTTGAGGCCCTTGTGCGCCTTTCGGTGGAAGACCGAAACGACAACAGCCCAGCTTTTCTGCAAGACGCTGTCAACCTGACCTTGGCCGAAAACACACCGGCCAATTCGGTGCTTGTAACCTTGACAGCCACCGACCCAGATGAGAGTGGGGCCGCGACAGTGAACTATTTCTTGGTTGATGCAAGCAACCGTATTCAAACGCACGACAGCTTTGTTGTGGGCCAGTCATCAGGCATTGTGTCAACCCGGCGCAGCTTGGACTATGAGACCGACGCACCGACCTATGAGCTGCGTGTGGCTGCGGTGGATCAGGACGAGAACCTGGCCGTGGCTATTGTCCGCGTTGCCTTGCTGGACGTCAATGACCTTGCTCCCACAATTTCTTTCGGAGGGGCCACGACCGTTCTCATCTCCGAGATTGTTCGCAGCGAGCTTCCTGTCGGAGGCCTTCTCCTTGAGGACGGTGACGGGTCTGACGAATTTTCCATGAGCGCAGTGGCTTGGTCAGTATCACCCACAACGAGCGCCTTTAGCGTGTCCTCCGACTACATGGCTTCTGGAAGTGTTGTGCCGATCTACGTGTCTAACCTAGCTTACGTAAGCACGGCAACGAATACATACACGCTAACTGCGCGCGCCTCCAATGTTGGCGGGACACCTTCGTCGGGTTCTGTTGCTCGTCAATATCGTGTAGTGCCATTTATTGATGCCGCTGAAACAGAAGATGCCCGCGCCGTGCGTTTCAATCTTCAGCGCCCCTCAATCTGCGACGAGTTCCCGGAGTATGATGCTTGCAGTTCAGCGCGACGTCGCCGCAACACGCTCAATCTCACGCGGGTCGAAGTGTGGATGCGCCGCAATTACGACTGTACCCCGGAGCTCTGTTTGGGTCAAGAAGGTGAAACTATTGCGATGGAGGATGGCTACTGCTGGTGTCAAATTTTTGGTCCCGCCAATGCCGACTACAATGCTTCAGCCGACACTTATGAGTTGGATGGACTCTTACCCAGCACATCATACCAGTTTCAGTTGCGCGAGTACGACGAAGGCAACAATCTCGTGTATAGCAGCCGATCCTACAGCCGCCAGACTCTTGACTTTAATGTTGATTCGGAGAGTGTCACCGTGCGCCAGCTAACGTCCCGGCCCAGCTTCAACGTCTCCTGGACGGCACCAAGTGAGCCCAACGGGCAGATCCTGGGCTATCGCCTGTGTTACTGCGCACCCAGCATTCCACGCAGCGATTGCTCGTGTAGTCTTGACGATGCCATGGCCGTCCCAGCCTCAGGGTATACCGACTTCTCTTGGGTGGTTGTCCCGGATCAGGGTGAAACCTTGGAGGTTGGTGTCAACTATTCATTCGTTGTGCAAACCCGTACTTTGCTTAACAACGAAGTAGTGGCGGTTGAGACGGACCCGATGGTGCTGAATACGGTTAATCAGAACACGTCCTCGACAGGATCAACATCCTCCAATGAAGCCGCGTCCTCTGCACTTATCGCTGCCATTGTAGTGGTTGCAGTGTTGGGGCTCTTGATCCTCGTCTTGGTTGTCATGTTCTTGCGCCGCAAGGACGCACGCACCGGTACCTCCAACCTGGGGCCCGCTATTTTCCCCATGGAGGATCGCACGCTGGGTGCAAGCACCAAAACGGTGACCATCGACCTGGATACTTTGAAGCGAGACATGCTTCAAGACAGCATGACCAGCTTGGACCAGACAGGCTTGAGCGCAAGCTCTGGGGCTGCTGTCAACGGCCTTGGTGGATCACAGTGGAACTACATGACTCAGGAGCGGGCGGAACAATTCTGGAGTGCACCCGATGGAGGCCTCGGGGCCAGTCAGGAGGAGCCCGAGTTGATGGAAACAAGCATTCCTCGTCGATCCTTTGGTCTGAATACAGTCCGTGTCATGGCCGACGGTGTGGGCGGAGTGCAGGTACGCAACAGTCCACTCGCGCCGCCCCGATCAGCGGCCACTCCCAATGCTGCATACCACCAACACCTGTCCATGCTACATGCGCGTTTTGCTGGGGAGGAGCGTACTCCCACGACGGTCGATGCCTCTTATTTGGAAGCCGTTGTTGAGGAGAGACGTGTGAAGAACCAGATTGATGCTGAGTTTGATGCAATCAAACACGACTCGGAGAGCTCGCCCTTCACGTTCAAGGCGGCCACTGAGACGTACAACGTCAAGAAGAATCGCTATGGCAATGTGTTGCCCATTGATGACACTCGCGTCTTGCTGTCGCACACAGGGCAACTCGGATCAGACTACATCAATGCCAACTACATTCCCAGCTGGACACGCGACAACGCCTTCATTGCCTCACAGGGGCCAATTGCCTCGACAGTAGGCGACTTTTGGCGCATGATTTGGGAGACAAATTCCTCCAGCATCATCATGATGACGCGTGAGGTGGAGGAGGGTCGCCTCAAGTGCTACAAGTACTGGCCCGAGCCGGAAGTACCAATGCGGGTGGGTGGCTACAGCATCGTGGCTCTGGACTACACCAATCTTTCACCCGAGTATGGCGTGCGCACGTTGCGCCTCATCGACCTGGAAACCAACGAGGCTCGCATCATCAAGCAATTTGACTACTTTAGCTGGCCTGATGGCGGAGCCCCACCCACGGCCGTGGGCTTTATCCGCTTTGTGCTCGACGTGAAGCAGCACATTGAGGCAGCGCGATCTGGGAATGAGGTTGGGCCGCCAGTTGTGCATTGCAGCGCCGGCATTGGCCGAACAGGCACCTTTTTAGCCATGTATGCTCTCATGCAGCGGCTGGAGTCACTGGGCAATGTGGATGTGGCAGCCACCGTTGCCTACCTGCGCATGTACCGCGCCGGTCTTGTGCAGACCGTGGTGCAATATCGGTTCCTCTACGAGGCCATTGTCACATATTACAAAACAAACCCACAGTTGTACAACATGACACGGGCTGCCACCGCCGCTGCGCAGCACAACGCTCGTGCCCAGGCCAGTCTCGATCCCCAGACAGTGTATGGAGCGTCGGGAGCTACGGCCAACACTTCCTTGTACTCTTCGACGAGTGCATCGTCCCAGCAGCACGAGCTGCAGACGTTCCAGGCGTCATCAGACGATGCCGACGACGACTTTGAGTCTTTGATTCAAACTTTGAACACAATTGTCTGAGCACAAGCCAGGACCATGGTTGATGGTGCAAAAAGGTGACGGACGTTGTAATTTCAGCTCACCTTGCTTCGTTCCTTTTGTGTACATCATGTATCCATCACATACCATCCTTGCTCATTGCTCAAAAACCAAGATCAAGAATAATTCATAGTAGTTACAGCACAGCATTTTGATCAGTGGATGAGGTGCCAAAAGCACCGAAAGATCGTACGCTCGGCGATGTGTGATACGATTTCCAGACTTTGCCCGACATACAATTGAGGCATTTGAACATTGATCAAGTTGGGACACTGTGTCCTTGAACATTTCTCTCCACTTGCTCGAGAAAACAGCAATTACGACGCACTCACAGAGAGGAAGAGAGAAAAGAGAGGGCTTGCACACCCAAGGATACTGGAGCTCAAATGGCTCAGAAAAAAAAAAAGGAAAGAAAGATAGAAAGAACAGAACATGGGAGTGGGGCAATGGGGCAGGGGAAGTCGAAGACTTAGTTTTCCTCGTCGGAATCTCCATAATCATCATCAGCCACCACTGACTTGCGAATCATGAGATAGCTAAGGTGATAAAATAGGATCAACAGAGTCAAGTGAGCGACGGAGAAAACGGGGCTGGCATACGCGTCTTCTTCATTCCCTTACCGAGCGCAATCGGGGCTCTTCGCCTTGGCCAATGCAAAAGGGGTTTCGCCATTGCTATTGACGATGCTTCGATCAGCCTTGTGCTCGAGCAGGGCCAGGACGACCTCAGCACTTCCCTTCCAAGCCGCGTTGTGCAGGGGCGTATCGCCAAGCTTATTTTGCACATCGACGCGTACGGTGGGTTGACCAAGAAGCTCCTGTACACACTCTAAATGCCCACCACGCGCTGCCCAGTGCAGTGGCGTCGAGCCTGCCTATTATTCATGGCAAGCCAAAAAAAAAAAAAAAAAAAAAAAAAAAAAAAAAATAAGAGTGGGCCTGGTCAAACACACTGACACTGACACTGACACTGACACTGACACTGACACCCAAACACCCGGACACCCGGACACCCGGACACACAAAGCAAAGCAGAGACAGAGACAGGGACAGAGACAGAGCGAGAGACAGAGACAGATACAGATGCAGCCAGCGAGACGAAGATGGATGGCGGCAAATCCGATTGTGAAGTTTGTAGGGGAGCACAACCAGCCAAGGACCCAAGGCGTACCTTGTCCAGTGCGTTTGGGGACACGCCAGCTGCAAGACTCTCCTGATTCAGACCAAAGGCATGAGGGGAAAAGATAGGTCAAACTTCATCAAACAAGGATGCGAAAACCATCAATGAAAACCAACCCGTAAGTAACTGAGATTGCCACGCTTGGCAGCATCATGCAGTGGGTTATCAATGGCCTCTGCATTGCCATCCGCCTCGACTAACGAATGCGCCACATGAGAGCGTGTCAGGGATTGGGTCTCGAGGGCAGATGAGTTCAAGCAGGATGTGCATGCCACGCACCGTAGTTGCCAGGAATGATGCCCGACTTTCCCCCAATGGTGGCGCGGTACCAGCCGTCAGCTTGCTACAAACGCACAAGAGTCATGTCAAGCATGGCTGGACTGGGCATGTAGTTGATGCCAATGTTTTGGCTGCGCCGCTTTCCTTTCTTTGGCTGGCTCGGCTTGGCTCGGCTCAGGGGCACAGGGTTAGCGGGGATGCTCGAGCATCCGATTGGTGACTGACGTACCTTTTCCTGAACGTAGATCATCTCCCCCTCCTCAAAGCTCAGCTCGTCCGACTACGAGGCCACAAACGCACAAGTATGGTGAGCTGGCACAAATCTTCGACAGTCTGCGCAACTGCAGCTGGGCCGAGGCCCTGGCAAAGTCCTCAAACACGAACATGCTGCGCAGTGTACGGATACACGGCACGGTAGACGGTGACGCGGCCAGGCTTGCGCGGGGCCGGGGGCGGGGCTTTGGGTGGCATGGTGCTGCTTTTCTATGTAAAAGTCGGAAAACATGGTTTGAGTTGACACGACAAGAGAAGACCAAGGCTTGAGAGAATGGTTAACAACAACTCACCGTACGGATACGCAAGGTCCGGTTGGTAATACGTGAAGCAAACCGCGGGAGTGGCGAAGAAACAGAGAACTGCGGCTGCGCGGCGATGAGTAAATGGCAGCGCGGAGGTGTGTGATTTGGCACAACAACAACATCAAGATCACTGAACACAGAGAAGAGAGAGAGAGAGAGAGAGAGAGAGAGAGAGAGAGAGAGAGAGAGAGAGAGAGAGAGAGAGAGAGAGAGAGAGAGAGAGAGAGAGAGAGAGAGAGAGAGAGAGAGAGAGAGAGAGAGAGAGAGAGAGAGAGAGAGAGAGAGAGAGAGAGAGAGAGAGAGATTAGAGATTAGAGAGAGAGAGAGAGAGAGACAGACAGACAGACAGACAGACAGACAGACAGACAGACAGACAGACAGACAGACAAACAGAATTAATGCAGACAGACTTAAAGTTGTAGTTGCCACCAAGCGGGGCCCAAGCCAGACTTTCGTCGCTGTTCTGGTACAAAACGTCGGTCCTATTCTTCTTGCTGAGCCAGGGGTCGACAGTCTCTTGCATTGTCATACTTTTTGGGCTGAGGAGAGGGAATAACGGAACGAAACAGCTCTTTTTCTGGCGCGAAAGCTGATAAACTGTCGACAAACAAGATTGAGCTGGATCGGCGGGGCAAACGCGACTTGCCAAGGCACCTAAGGACTGCGACTGGCAGTTGGTGCTTGTTTGGATAACGACGGCATGAATCGTGGACAGCTGGAGCAGCAGGCAGTTTTGCGCCATTTTCGAGAAGCCACCGAGTGCGTGCCAAACGACCCTATGCTCCGGCCTTCTGCATGCTGCTCACGATGCACTTTCTGATGCCCGCAGGCCACATACACATCAAGAGTTGTTGGGGTTTGCCCACCAGCGCAACCTCACGCCCGAAGGCTGCATTGCGAGTGTTGGCGCCCTTGTGGATGCGGGCCTCGTGCACAAGAAATGGATGGTCCAGCTAAAGTGCAACATGTATTGGCCCTCAGACAAGCTCCTGCACACCCACGTGAGTGCCATCTCTCCCCCGGTCTGGTCTTTTCTGAGCAGAAGATCAGAGGGCAGTACTGTTGAACCTCACATTCTGAACCTCGATGCACAAACGTACATGAACTCGTCGCGCCAACTGGGATCGCCAATTCTAGCCCGCCCTCCTGAAAACTCCGCTGAAGACGCCACGCAAGTCCATGGCTATGCAACCGGGCTCAGCGTCGGCAGCCGTGCCGACAACGCCCACATCTGTGGCGTCATCTCCAGCCAAACGCCCGAGCAGTAGCGACCCCATGGCCAATGGCGCCACAGCCTATAAAACACCCAAAGCCCGCGGGCGATTGCGCAGGCCTTTTGTTGTCCCGCGGTCGGCCCCTGGCGCGTCCACGCCACCATCCAAAGCGGCGTCACCACCAGCATCCCACCCACCCACCACTCCAGTTGGCACAAAGCGCGCCAATACAGCGGCGCCTACCACATCGACAGCTGCTTTCTCACCTTCCAAAGTCGCTCAAAGCCCAGCATCGAAGTTGCCCGCTGGTTCGGCAGCCTCTGATGTGGATGCCCTCAAAGCCGAGGTGGCTGAGCTGGAGGCCTCGTGCAAAGCCATGTCTGCCAAGCAAGTAACTGCCCCGACTCCCTGTCATCTTGGCCTTGGGCTTTGACTCATGACTTTTGAGGTCCTGGATGTGTCACCTTTTAGGTACAACATTGACGAGCTGGACGTTCTCATCGACCGTCTGCATCGATACAACGAAGTCAGTCGTCAATACAAGTCTGATTCGCCTGCTTGGCCAGCGACAGAACCAGGGACAGGAAGTGCAAGGGAGGGGCCTTCACCTCATGATCCATGCATTTTTTGCCTTGGTATGGTCACTCGCCCAGATCAAAGACATTGCACAACAAATGCTCGGCGACCTTGGTACGGTATTTTTAGTGTTGCCTTGCACCTGAGTGAGCTGCTGCACTGGTCACTGTTGTGGTGACGCACAACATCGCTCGAGTACATGCACAGATGCACAGATGCACATGCTCACGCTACTTCGGTATCTGCTTTTGTCTCGATTATGAGCACAGCCACCTTCAAGGGCTGCACTGTGAAGGAGATGTACCACGAATATGACATTGACTGGGACACCTGACACATTGTCAACCTGCTCCTGGTTGCACTGGCTACTGCTCTTCCGCCACCACGTGCTTGGACCGCTCCGCCTAAGAGAATAAGCAAAGCAGTGAGGTAGCCCCTCGTTGCGCCCAAACTCATATTTCTTCAACTCCTCTGGGAACCTTTGCGCCCGGTCAGAATTGTCATGCATATGATAACAGAAGTGAAGGACAATCTCACCTTGAAGGGCACGCTGCCTTTTTTGCTGTGAGCGCGACGATTGTCCTCTTTCCGTTTCTGTGAGCCACAGCATGGTTGCGCAAGAGATGATGAACAAAATTGCCACGCAGATTGTAGCTCTGCCCAGAGAGTGCAAGTCAAGCTCGCCCAATAACACGCAACCGTCATTCAAACTGTCTCCCAATTTAATCAACCCACCTCTGATTGTTCGACGATATGCTTGAGATTTTTCGCCGACTTGATGGCCTTGGGCAGATGACGCTGGCTGCAAAGCAGCGCACCAGATAGCACCGAGCATAACCGGCAGGTTCAGTTAGCAAACCACGATCACATGCCAGGCACGCATCAGAAGCAGACAAGGGGCGAGGCGAATGTGGGCATACCGCTGAATGCGTCGCACTTCGGGGTGGTGTTTGAAGCGTTCCTTCAGCTTCTCCTGATACTGGAGATTGGCCTTTTGCCGTGAAGACTTGGTGCCAATGTGTTCCCACGCTGTCGACTTCCATAGTCGCACGTTGGTCTCATCAGAGCCCGACAAAATGTAGCTACAAATTCACGCCACCCGGCGGTCGGTCGGTTAGTGAAGAGCAAGAGATCGCGCACTCGACGGCTCGTCAAATATGCACACCAGGGTGCGTACCGGTTATCACCCGACCACTGCGTACAATAGACTCGCTGCATGCGCTGCGTGTGATAAATTTCGCTGCCATCCGTTTCCGCGGCAAGGACACACGACGTGATGATTAGTTTCATGATGCGCGCGGGGCACACGACGGACGGGCAGACGATGACACGGTGAAAAGAGACAACGCCAGAAAGACATACCGGCTGTGGCCTTGACGAACGGAAAAGATACGGAGCGTGCAATCATAGGATGCGCTGACAAACTCTTGGCCGGTTGGTGAATAGGACACGTCCATGACTAAGTCAGGGTGGGGGGGGGGGGTGGCAATGGCAGGTCGGGAGGTGAGACAAGCCGACACCTGATTGGCCTGCACCAGTGGGGCCATGTTGAAAAAGCGGTGGCGCTCCACGGGGGGCGAATTTGTCGGGTGCCGGGTGTCGGGTGATGGAACGTGCGCCTTACCAGCCGACACGTGATCTTTGTGTACATTGAGAGCGTGCTTGAGCTTGCGCATGTCAAATGTGTACAGGTTGTGGTCTTCATTGGCCACCGTGAAGTTCATGGCCTCCATGGGGTTCCAGCATAAGCGGTTGCTTCGCATTTCAAGAACAACCTTGCTATAATATTGAGCGATGGGAGGGAGGTCAATGACAAAACTCAACACGAGTCGAGGCCATATCAAGCGAGGCCATATCAAGCACAGCCTTTGGCTTTGTTCTCTCGGGCAAAGCCGGAGAGCAAAGGGGCTGCAGCACGATCAGGTCAGCGGAAGCAGCACATACCGCATGGGAGATGAGGCTCGGATATCGTAAAGTGTGATGGAGCGATCATCCGCCGTGGTGGCAACAACGTTTGTCTCAACAGGGTTGAACCGGACGCAATTACAAGTATCAACGCCCCAAGTAAGGTCGCGCAGGGGCTCACTTCGGAGCTGTGACCACAACTCCACAGTTGGGCCGCATGTGACAAATTTGTCCTCTACGGAGACGGCCATCAATAACAGGAGCGCGAGCGCGTGATGCAAAAGAGTTGAGATCCACGGCACTATGCCTTGACTGCTGCATATGCAACGGCCCGATACGCGCCGCTCGACACGCTGTGGACGCAGAGAGGTGATTCCACTGACCAAAGCGGTGGTGAGACACGTCGTTGAAGAAGTTTTGCCCAATAATGCTCAAAGGGGCTTCCTCTTCATCCTCATGACCACGCTCGGCTGCCTCGACACCCATTTGATCCTATGTCAACATGCAAATATAAAAGCATGATCCCAATCAGCGGGCAGCCGGGGGAACATCCAGGATCATCTCAAACGTCAGAGAAGCATCAAGGGATGGGAGCATGCAATACGAACCAGCTTGGTGACTTTGATAGTCTTATCAGCGCCAACCTTGACAACGCCAAGTGAGAGGGAGATGAAATGACGTCGCTTGTGAGTCAATACAGCGTCATGACGCGCGCACAGCTGTGAGCAGGGTGAGACGGCTAACATACCGTAATCACCTTGTCGGCCAAGGGCGTGAGAGCAATACCACGAATAAAACCGCTGTCGTGGTACAAAGGCCATTGGAAAGTTGAGACCAAGCCAGACTCAACAGCAGACCGCGATCAGCAGGCCCTTCAATGTCGGGTGCAGTTGACGCTTGGCCAGACTCACCGGTGCAGCGTGCGTGCAAAGATGCATTCTTGCTTGGCCAGATTCCAGGCACGTAGCTCACCATCGCAGGCCCCGCTGAAGACCACGCCCAAGCGCTTGGGGTGCGGGGCCAGGCAGTGCACGCCATCCCGGTGGCCTGGGGTCGAAACGCGAGTGTAGCAGGTGCAAGATAAGAGAAGACACGAATACTATCCCATCACCCTGTCAACGGGCGACGTCATACGAGCGCACCGTCAAGGCCGGCCACAAAGGGCTTTGCAAACATGCGCTCCATCTTGACAGCATTGACGGCACGCTTGTATTCGCGCGCAGCTTCAAGGGGATGAAGATTTGGGTCCACATTGCTCTGCATGGGATGAATGTCATGCTTGGTCCTGCCGACGTCGAGGGCCAGGAAGGCACAACGCAGGCATGAGTCGAGCCCCTCGACGCCAATGCTGCAGTCAAAACCAAGGAGAGCCCACATACTTGCGCTGGTATTGGCGCGAGTCACGCGACAGCGTTTTAATCTTCATCGTGCCTGGTTTGATCGCCTTCCAGACTTACCGCTCACCACGACCAAGACAAGCCAGAGGTAAAGAAAAAAAAAAATGCTCGACTCGCCACATGCACACGCGGTGTTTGCGGTTTTTGCACGCACACGGCGAAATAAATCTGACATTATGACATATGCTCACTGCTTTCGAGCTCTCATTTTGCTGGCAACCGATCAAATTTTTGTCGTCGCTGGTGCTGGTGCTGCTGTTGCGCCCTCCTCCGCCTGCTGCTGGTGCTGCTGGTGCTGCTGGTGCTGCTGGTGCTGCTGGTGCTGCTGGTGCTGCTGGTGCTGCTGCTGGTGCTGCTGCGTCTGCTTGTCGTTGTTGAAAGCGTCGTTATGGTGACGACACGCCGTCGCGCGACTGCGGGCGAGGCAGCAAAGGCTGTGCCCGAAGCAGCTCCTGAAGGACGGTCCCTCGCAAGTGATGCTGCTGCTGGTGAGGAAGCACCCCCAGCCACACAAGCCGAAACAGAGCATGCCGGGCCTGCAAAGTCACTACGCAAAGGCTCGGCCATTGAAGCAGCGCTCCGCAGTGCCACCCAAACAGCCTCGTACAACGTCATTGTACAGGTATGACGCGATAGGGTTCGATCAGCTGCGCAAAAACATACAGTCCTGCGCCAAAGGGTCGCGCCTCGAAGCAGTTGGGCACCCATGTTCACCGATACCGTTGCTCGGCGCTGCCTCCTACCATGATTCCCTTAGCTGGCGCTGCGGGTGATAACATTTGTATCCAACGCCATCATTATTCGCCACGTCTCCAAGGAGTTTCTTGGCGTCGTCAATGTGCGGTGCGTGGCGAGCTCACCAATTCCTGTGTGCACACGTCCGCCAACCGCCGTCGCACGCTGACCTCTTTGGCACTGATACCTTAGGCTCATGTTGCTATACTCAACAGTCATCTTCTTGGCACGTGAAGCTTTTATCAAAGCCTGCCTCAGTGCTAATCGCCATGAGCGGAACAAAGCCTACTGGGCCGGCATTGTCAATCTCTGCTGGCTTGTGTAAGTTGATGCCACGCCCTTTGGATGACACATGCCCAGCATTCGTATCAGTTGCATGTCCCGCTCGTCTTTATGATGGCTTGAGTGACAACCGCCAAACCAGGCATGCTGACGCCATCGCCGGCAAATTGCAATCTGCGAATTCAGGCCTATTCTTGGACTCTTTTGGAGTACCCTCCTTGGGTTTGTTTGGACCAATTTGATCAAGCAGGTGCGAACAATCTCATGGCGGCTTTGGCACGTGTGGCATCCTTGGAGGCCCTCTGCGGTTCATCGCAGCCACAATCTAACAAGGCACCTTTCTTCTGAATGCCCTTATCCCTCTCGCCGCTTGCTAGCCTGACTTACCCGGCTATGAATATGCCGTGATGGGCTACGCGGCTGCAGCCGTAATTGAGCTGCTCGCCGTGCCAGCGCTCGTCATTGAAATGATTCATCTCCGCACCACCCGCAAGGTATGAATTTTGACCCCCTTTTATGCTTTACTGCGTGATCAGAGCCCCAAGCTAAGGCGTGTGTCATTCCTTGAATCGCAGGTCGTGGCAGAGGGCGCCGCCTTGACCGTGAACATCATCATCCGACTGGCCCTGGTCATGTTGCGACCCGAGTGGGGACTTTTCAACGTGTGCCTGGCCCAGCTTGCGCATGCCGGTAGGCGACTGCCTCTTTCCTCTCTTCGCCTTTTGCGTGGCTCCGCGAGTCAGACGACAGCGACGTGGACTGGATGAACGCTTGTCAGCATGATAATGACCTCCGCGTGACTTTGCCCGCCACAGCCACATATTTGGTTTACATCTGCGGTACCTCCCTGCTTGACGTTCAGCAAGGTCAACATCCGGTATTTACATCAGTGTGGGACATGCTGCCTCGCAGCTTGGGGTACGCCTAGCATTATAGCACAGACCGCTATGTTCGTGTACACCGAGACTTTTCAGCCGCTCACTTTGGGCCCGCTATCAGGGGCAAGCCATGGTATCGCGCCGTCAACAAAGAGATGGCTGCAATCGCCTGGGCGTTTAGCCAGCATGGCATTCTGAAGCAGCTCCTGACCGAGGGCGAACGGTGAGGCTGCGTGTGCCTTTCCTGCAGGGCGGCCGCGCAATCCAGGCGCCATGCTCACCCCTTTGCCCGTTGTTTCAGCTACTTGATGACCGTATTTGGACTCCTGACCTTTTCACAGCAGGGCGTTTATGACGTTGTCCATAATCTTGGCTCATTGGTAGCGCGCTTTTTTTTCCATGTTGGTAGCTGACTTGGCCCCGCTCCTCTTTTCCCCTGCATGTACCGTACAACAGAGCTGGCGATGGTGGCCGAATACAATTGCCTTGCCTCATAATGGGTCTTTTCCAAACTTTGTGTAGCCGATTGAGGACAATTATTATCCCTTTTTCGCGGCACTGTTGGAACGTAATGGCGCTAAAAGCAGCGAGTTGTCGTCCGAGGGCAATAACGGCAATTCCTCTGACCGTCGCCCCAGTGAGGCCGCTTTGAACGCAGCCAAAGCCGCCTCGGAACACGACCTGGTTGGAATGGCTTGGTTTGCAAATTATGCGAAGGAAGCTTGAGGCTTTGATTTGTTGCTTTGTGCACGAGCAACCCCTCAACCACCTTGGGCGCATGTGGTATTGGCATTCGCAGCAGGTGGCTGGACAGACGCTGTCGGTGTTGTTCAAGCTCATGATCCTGGTGGGCGCGACCATCGCCGCTTTTGGTCAAGGCTATGCTCAACTGCTTTTGCATATCTATGGAGGTAGGCGACCGCTGCGCGTGCCTTCAACCTGACACTGGTCAGACTCGAGGTTTTATGCATGCAGCACTCTAATTCGGGGGCTTCCTTTGTTCAAGGACCAACTTTGTCGGCCAGTGAAGGCCCGATACTGCTGCAAGCCTACGCTGTCTATGTGCTGTTCATGGCGATCAACGGAATCACCGAATGCTTTGTGTCGGCGGTACGTGTTGTCTTAAGCTGCTGGTTCCGGCTTGAGAGCACGCCATGCTTACTGACGCGCACTCTCTCGGCAGACAAGCCACGAGCAACACATTAACACGCACAACCGCTGGATGGTGGTCTTCTCGCTGGCCTTTGTGCTGGCGACTGGCGTCTTTACCAGCTACTTTGGCACTGTTGGCTTTATCTTAGCCAATTGCTTCAACATGATTCTGCGCTCTGCCCACAGGTATGCCCTAGTCCGTGGTGGCAGCAATCGTCCCTTGGCTACAGGGCCAGCCTTACTGTGCGCTTGGTGATTATAGCGTACATGTGATTGAGGAGATTGTCCACACCAGACCGGCTTTGGGGCATCCGCTCCAAGAGGGTTTACCATCAAACATGGTCCTGATGTCCTACCTCCTCACGCTAGTTGCGGTCTGCGTTTCACGGATGCAGTTTTTGCCCGATACAAGCCTGTCTTTTGACCTGCATGCGGTCTTGCTCCATGTGGGCGTGGGCGTCGTGGGGCTGGCATTTGTGGCTATGGCCCTCATGGCCGAGGTACGGTGTCAGCGCAAAGCCTGTCTACTATGGTCTGCTTTGGGGAAAAAAGAACACTCACTCAGCCTGTACGTGGACAACACGCTTGTTCAAAAATAGGAGGAATCCTTTCTGCAACATGTACGAGAGCTTACCTTTGGTCGTCAAAAGAAGACACAGTGAATTACATGTATATGCCCCACCCCTTTCCCTTCTGGTGACGCAAGGAGCGGTGCATCGTTCAACTGTGACGTGTGCGCAAGGCAGTGGGGAAGGGACGAATCAATTGATGACAAAATACACAATCAACACGCGAGAACAACTCTCAATCTGAGCATGAATGATAGGCCTTGCCTGCGCGGGACCGTGAATCAAGGCCCGGACACGGTAACGGGCCAAGAGTGTCCATACGCACGCGGCGCATTCAGCGAAGGAGCTCAATGTTGCGTCGAAACGAGTTGCACCATGGCAGCTGAGTGGGCTTCACGTTGTGATTTGTTGAAGCTGAGAATCGGCATTTCGTCGTTCCAGAACTTGCGTCGGGCCGCCGTATCGCGGGGGCCCGCAACGTGTGATGCACCCCGAGCAATTTGGTCCAACACCTGAGTGTAGCAATGGCGCAATGTCGCGTCGCGCTGCTCCTCAGCCACCTGATTTGCAATTTGTGCACCGTACACCGTGCGTAGCAATTGATCCAAGACTCGGTCTCGAGCCACCAGCTCGCCATGCGTCGGGGTGGGGGGCACGGCCAGTCGTCGTAGGCGCTCGGCCTGCTCCAGCTCATTCGATGCAATGCGGTTGAAGTGAGAGAGCATGGCCTGCATGACCAAGGCGTGATGCTCTTCTGTTATGCGGCGACTGCGCTCCTCCTCCTCAGCTGCGATCACCTCCTGCTTGGCACGATGGTGGGCGACGTCGGCGCACACGCCCTGCATTCGTTCGTGATGCACACGTTCCGCCCGCTCCTGGTTCTCAATCTCGTCCAACTGCCGCCGACGAGCATGAGCGGCAGCCTCCTCTTGAACCTGCAGCATTTCTTGCCCGGGCTGACGTGGTGCGCTGATCCGCGCCAAGCGCTCCTGCTCTTCCAACAGCGCGGCTTCAGCACGCGCTCCGCTGGCACGCAGCTGCTCGCACACCTGGTCCATGATCCGACGCGCCTTGGCAGCTTGCAGTTCTTGTGCCGCTGCGCGAGTCGCAAGGCGACGGTTAATAGTACTTTCGATGGCCCGCAACACCGGCCCATACCGATGCTCGTGCATGGCCGCAGCGTGCGCATCCGCAGCGAGTTCATCGGCTTGCCGGGCACGCGCGGCGCGCACCACGTCGTCGAGCACTGGAGCCATGCGATCAACCACCATGCGCTCCTGGCGCTCTGCTTCGGCCGCACGGTCCACTTCACGGGCATGGGCCCTAGCCACCACCGCCTCACGCAGATGCACTTGCGCGGGTGCAAAGCGATCCGCGGCATGCGTGTCGCCTTCTTCAACTTGACGGCGCCGCTCCTCGTCGATGGCAATGTCCGCAAAATGACGAGCCACGTGACGCTCCTTGGCAGCCAACAGGTCTTGATCGTGTTCGACGCGCATGCGCTCCTCGCGTTCTGCTTCAGCCAAAAGGTCCGCCGTATGCGCAGCGTATTGCTGCTCAAGCTGACCCATGCAGTTGCGGTGAAACTCCTCCTGCACGCGGCGACCTCGCTCCGCCTCACACTCGGCGCGCAGCATGCCGCGCACATAGTTGTTACGCAGTTGATGAAGTACTTGATGCATGTTGCCCCGCTGCTTGCTCATCTGAATATGTTCCTGCACTGCACGAGCCACATCGCGACATGCCGCTTGTGCGCGCAGTTGTTCCAGCACATCCACAAACTGATGCCGCGCAACCGCTTCAGTGGCCGCAGCCCGAGCCACAGCCTCAGATTCGCGCGCTTGCATAGTCGTAGTGAGCTGCTCAAGAGTCGCAGAAAGTGCGTGGCGGTGGGAAGCGGTGGGGGGCGTGTCATGCACCGGCTGCTGACACAGATCCTCGTACATGCGGCGCGTGCCAGCTTGCCAAATACCCTCCTGGACACCAGCAGCAAACAGGTACTCCTGGGTTCGTCGTACACGCTCTTCGTCCATGGCTTGGTCTGCCTGCGCGGCATTGGTTGCACGCTGCAGTTCGTCCATGACCTGGTCGTAGGTTTGCTGAGACACTTGTGCGGCTCGCTCCTCCTCAACCAAAGTGCGCAGATGCTGGACCACGGCTTGATTGGTCAATTGCCCCAGAACCAGGTTCATGTTGCTGCGGGCCATGCGTTGGGCTTGCTCGGCCTGCTCCGCTTGGCGCGTGTCGCGGCGGTTGTGAAAAGACAGGAGGGCTGGCAATACCTGCTCGCGCATGTGTGAAGCAGCCATCTGCTCGTCTTGCTCCATACGTGAGCGCTCGCGTGCTTCTGCTTGCGAGGCACGAGAAAGTAGCTCGGCGTGCAGGTCGTCCAATTGCCCAATGACCTCGGCCGTCGTTGCAAGGTTCTCGGGGGCTTGGCGGCGCGCCTGCTCCTCCAGCGCCGCAAGATCCGCAAAGTGGGCGTGAAGCTGGCGCAGAACATCGGCTTGATATGCTTGATGTACGTTGTCAGCCATTTGCTCGGCGCGTTCCGTTTCCATGGCACGGTCAACAGCGACCGCGATGCAATGACGCTCCAACTGGTCTAAAACCTGACCAAAGACGTCGTGGTGCATGCGCTCGGCGCGCTCGAGCTCCATGGCGGAGCGGGTTTCGCGTGCACGCAGGGTCGACTGAAGCTGGGGCAAAACCACGTTGGTGAGCTGAGCTTGCTGTACCCGCTGGGCTTGCTCCAGGTCGCTGGCAGCATTGGCTGTCTTTGCGGCGCTGCTACGGCGCAGCTGAGGTAGCACTTCTGCCCGCAGATATTCCAGAGCACTGCGCTGAGCGCGTTCGTCGTCCATGGCACGGCAGACCTGACGCGTGTGCACTAGCCGCTCGATATCTACCATGAGCTCACGCATGGCATCGGCATCAAAATGGTTCACTGCTGCTTCGATGTGATCATCGGTCAGGGCCTCAGCGCGGCCCACAGCAGCGGCGGCCTGGGCCGTCTGGGCAGCACTGCGGCGCTCCAAATCTTCGTGCAGATGCGTCATGAGATCATAGTGGATACGCTCGGCGCGCTCGTGTTCGGCGGCTTGGTCAGCGTCGCGGGCAGCCACGGCGCGCTCGAGATCGGTTAGAACGTGCTGCATTTGGCCCTGGGCAATGCGCTGGTGCTGCTCGAGATCAGCCGCTTGGTCAACTTCCTTGGCATGGGTACTGTGCTGAAGCTCTTCAAACACCCGCTGCATGACGTTGTCATAGTATGCGTGAGCGTCGCTCTTGTTTCGGGCCTGTTGCAGTTGGAGCTCAAAGACGCGCTCCATAAATTGTGCCAAAATGGCGTGGAGCACATTGTTGTGACCGACAGTAGGAGCGGCTTCTGCCACGCGGCGTTGTTGCTCGGCTTGTTCGGCATGGCGGGCTTGCTCGCGGGCGGCAGCAGTCTCAAGATGACGCAGGACCATGTCGTAGCGAAGTTTGTTGATGCGGGCGGCCTGCTCGCACATGGTGGCATGAATGGCAAGCTTGGTGTTGTAGGCAACAAGAAGCTGTTCGTGGACTTGCTTCAGGTGCTGCTCAACCTCAAGGGGCCGGAAGCGGTTTGCATCTGGATCCGAAACGCGACGGCGGCGCTCTTCTTCGACGGCCTGATCAGCGTCGCGGCAGTTTGCGATGCGCACCGCCTCTTGCAAGACGTCCAGGTAGCGCTCCTCGGCGACGCGACGTTCGCGCTCCTGTGTCACACACAGTGCACCATACACAGAGTCAGAACGTGGCGAGGCACCGAAGCCTGGGAAGCTTGGGGGCATGGTTGCCGGCGAATGGCAGAGTGGGGGACAGATTGCGTGCGTACCTCGTTCTCCAGCGCCTTGGCCTGACGCCGGGAGGCTGAGCTGAGCATCTGGCCATGAACCTGCTCCTTGAGCTTTTGCTGCTCAACAAGCTGACGCTTGAGCGTTGCCATCGTGTCAAGAAGTTGACAGGAAACAAGAGGGAAGCAAGCTCGGTGCAGAGGACGAGATATCAGAGGTCTAAAAACACAAGTATCTCAAGTGAGAAACCATGAAAGGGCAGCGGGTGGGTCGGCAACAAGAGAGAAAAAATGGCACGGGCGGGACTGGTCCTTGCAAATGAGAGGGTGGCAGAGCAGCCAAGACCTTCTTGGCACAAGCAGACAAGGATTGTGGAGGGCTCGGATCACAAAAGGGAGTCAGAAGGGACGCGGGAATGATAATAATAATAATAATAGCATGGTTTGTGCAGGTGCAATCCAGATAGAGTTGGTCAAAAGCCCAAAATTGTGGACAAGCGAGACCGGCCCGAGTGCAAGACCCGGCTCGCCTCGGCCTGGCGACGCATGTGGTAGCAAGGGGATGGACAAGCGCTCACTCGTGTCACAGCCGAATAAAAGTGTCAAAAGTGTCAGGCTGTTTTTGTTGATGTGTGATGATGGTGATGGTGATGACGGAGAAGAGCAAGGAGCTGAAGCAGACTCATGATGCTGCCAATTAATTGGCAGCACACATCCCAAGGCTCGGGCACTTCTGCCCAGACATTCCACCAGCGCCTCAGCGACATGCGGACCAACCCATATCCAGCCACCACCACCGACCAGAACCCGGCCCTCCTGTCAACGCAGGCCTCACCTTGACAACACTCCCTTTGAATTGGATGGCCGTAGAAAGAGCCACAAGAGAAAAGGAAAATGACGTCGTCGTGAAACAGCTTCCATACAAGGTGGTGGTGGTGGGGGATGCTTCGTCTGAGTTAACACACCCTAAGCATGCACGAGCGGTGCTTTTTCATTGTATGGTGTGTGTGTGTGTGTGTGTGTGTGTGTGCGCGCGCGCGCGCGTGCGTGCGTGCGATTGGTGTGGTACCGCTTGGGTGCTCTGCGATTGTTGCAGTACCGCTGCTGGTATTGCTCGACTGCCGTTTGCTTCCCCCCCCCCCCCCCTACACGCCAACAGCACTGCTGACATGACGTGGTCCACATTGCCCATGAACTCTACCAAGGTTACATGTGTACATCATAGGGTTGGATGGTAGTGTTTCAAACAGTTGTTGAACGGTAATATTTAAAGTGGGAGCATGGCTACACTTTGGTACATTGCCTGACGACGGGCTTATTGTCAGCAAAATTTGGTAGATCCCTTGGTCCTCCCCTTTTTGAGCGGGCAGACAACCTCTCTCTCTCCTCTCAGTCTCTCTCTCTCTCTTGTCTCTGTCTCTCTCTCTCTCTCTCTGTCTCTCTCTCTCTCTCTCTCTCTCTCTCTCTCTCTCTCTCTCTCTCTCTCTCTCTCTCTCTCTGTCTCTGTCTCTCTCTCTCTCTCTCTCTCTCTCTCTCTCTCTCTCTCTCTCTCTCTCTCTCTCTCTCTCTCTCTCTCTCTCTCTCTCTCTCTCTCTCTCTCTCTCTCTCTCTCTCTCTCTCTCTCTCTCTCTCTCTCTCTCTCTCTCTCTCTCTCTCTCTCTCTCTCTCTCTCTCTCTCTCTCTCTCTCTTTCTGTGTTCACCTGACGAGAGAGGAGCTACAACAGGCAACAGTCGACGGGGGCTCTTGAAGCGACCTCCCCCGCCTCCATTCTTGAGAGCACATACAGAGGGTCGAGTCAACATGGCGACGGCGAGCATGTCGCGCGAGACTTCGCTGCCCGGCGCCAGCGTCGTCTCGGCGGAGGCGGAGGCGCCACCCATCACCAACCAGTCTGCTCAAGCTCTCCGGCACGATGAGAGTATGGAAGAGGCCATCCCCTCGCTCGACGAAAACGCGTCGCGACCGACGAGCCGGAGCATGACTGCCGAAGCAGGCCCCAAAAATCATACCCGATCGTATGTCGAATCGCCCCTCCGCCATGACGAGCACATGCTACCCCAATGCCACCATCAACACCTTCACCCCCTCGTGGCCGAGCTCATCCCCCTTCTCTCCCTGCTTTGCCCCCCTCACCCCGCTTTTGGCTGCGATATGATAGCAATCGGGTGGCACCCGATGACAAGCATGACTCCTCCGGGTCGGATGATGCTCAACAACGTGCCTTGGCCTGGCGTGCCTCCACTTCAAGCAGTCTGTCAAGCGAATTGGACGACAGCCGCAATAGCAAAATGACAACCAACACGGTGACTACCGTTGCCGTTCAGCCCATCGAGACAACAGTCCTCAATCTGGATGACATTGACGGTGGCAAGGAAAACATGCTCAGCCCAGCAGAACACGAGCTGGCCAACATTTCCACTGTTCTCCACCACCGTACCTACGTGCCCCTGGACCTCGCAACCCAGCGCATAGCCGAGGTATTTCGAAGCGCCTTTTAAACCCGAGCCCCTGAGTCGGCCCTCATTCTTGCCCAACCCCTCTTTCGGAACAAACACAGCTTCAAAATCATTTGACAGAATTGCGTACCGCACATCTTGCCATGATTGACCAAGTCTCAAGCCGTCAGCGCACCTCCCAGGTGTGACTTTTTGTTCCTTGTGCCATCGCTCTGCTGTTCGCCCGCTTGACCGCTGTACGAAGCTGGCCCGTCTCCTCACTCGCTTGACCCAACAACCAAAATCAGGAGGCGTTTGAGAAGCAACACCGTGCCCATTTGGAACGCGTGCAGTATGTCTGCCCCTTGATGTCGTTTCTACAACCGTCATGTGCCCTTTGCAATCGGGTTGAGGCTTGGCTCTGACCTGCCATTTCTCCTCTGAACAGAGCTCACTATCAAGCCAAATTGGAGTTGCAACAAGAGGTTCGCTTTGCCAACGTGTCAATCGTGTGTCTTCATCACAAACCTCATCCGCCTCCCCCTTTTTTTCTTGTTGTCAGATGGCCCTAAACATGCGAGCACGCATGACGGAACGCTGTCAACAGCTCCAGCAACAACTTGCCGTTTTGCAAGCCAGTGGGCCCGGCACCACTCTCGTCGTACGTTCTATACTGGCCCCAAAGCCCCGAACCTGGTACCAGCACCTTTCGCGCGCTCACGAACGCTTGGGGCCATGACGCCTGCCTATTGAATGTCCGTGCCGATGCAGGCCACCACGCCGACAGACTTGGCAGCAGCAGCCAGCCAACAGCCCGCCGGTAATTGGACTGATCTTTTTGTTTTGTTTGTTGTTTTGCGTTCTTCGTGAGGCCACACATGTGAGCCTAGCCTGCAAGTGCCTTTGCAACTCTTATTGTTGTCGTTGTTCTCTACTTTTGCCGCCCCTGCATCACGTTAGCCGACATCCAGCTCGAGACGCAAGCTGGCAGTGGTGCGGTCAAACCCGACGTCACGGCTGAACACAGCGACCCTGCACTGTTGGTAGGGACCGAACGCTCTCGGGGATTGACAGACCCCGGGAGCGACGTGGACGCGGATGAGGAACGAGACATCAACGCCGACGATCAGGCCGACGCCGTTTCTCTTGGAGCCAACAGTGAAGGTGGTGACAGCAACGATGATCACACTGCAGAGGATGGCGAAGAAGACGTCGACGAAGACGAAGACGAGCTGGCCGATGACCTCGAGATGGAGGGTGAAGACAATGCTGCAGCGATGGCGGTGCATGCTGAAGCCGTGCAGAAACTCGAGGCAGAGATAGCACGACTCACTCAGGAGATGGCTGAGCACGAAGCCACTTTTGATCGGGAGCAGCATCGCCTGCGCCGTGAAATGGAAATGCACGAAGAACAGGTCCGCAAGGCACAAGAAGAATTGGCGGCTGTCACAGCTGCCAGCGCTGCCGATAAGGAAGTTCTGCAGCGCGAGGTGGAGCGCAAAACTCGACGCATGGATGAGCTCAAACAGGAAGTTCGGCAGCTTGAAGAGCGCCTGGAACAGCTTGAGGAAGAGCGCCTTGCCAACGTCGAGGTTGATGTGGCCAACGAGATTCGCGACCTCCGTGCCAAGCTTGCCGAGGAGCAAAAGTCTCGCGATCAGCTGCGCGACCAACTGCAAGAGGTAACGGCCAAGGAAGATTCAGCAGCTGCTGAACTGGGCGTCGCACGCAATGCTTTGGAGCAGCAGACCGTCGGGCTTGAACGATTGCGCGAGGAAAAGGAGGCCTTGCAGACCAAGTCCAGCACCCTTGAGAACGATTTGACTCAAGATCGACAGCAGCTGGCCGAACAAACGGCGGCCTTGGATGCCCTCCAACGCAAGGTGACGAGCCTCCAAACCGAGATGCAGGAACAAAAGCGCCAGGCCAAGAAGAAGCTGGCTGCTGCGACGAGTGCTGGTACTGGTGGGGCGAAAAGCGCTGCCCTATCATCAACGAAAGAGAAGCAATACAAGGAAGAGGTTTGCTTTCGCTCGGCCTGGTTGTGTTGGCTTCAATGTTTTTTTTTTTTTCTTCTTTAAAAAATGACTTGTTGTTTCTGTTTTCTAAGGATCTGAATCTGGAATGTAGTCGCAAAACGTGCTGTGGCTGTTGTACGCGTCCTAACGATCCGCGTGTTGTCTGGCCACTTGACAATCTTTCAGATTGCAACTCTCAAGACCAAGTTGAAAGAGTCACGAAGCGCAGGGGGCAGTACTGGCGGTGGCGGCGCCTCGTCTATGGAGATGCAGCGGCTGGAGAAGAAGCTGAAGGACGCCGAAAAGCGGGTACGGGTTGGAACACCGGTGGTTTCAATCATCGCGTGTCCTTCTCACGGGCGTACTCTTGGTAGGTGGAAATGTACAAGGCAGAACGGCAAAAAGATGGCAAGAGCTCCGCGGCTATGCAAGAAGACATAAAAGCCAAGGACAAGCAGATTATGAAATTGCAGGCGGAAGTGAAGCAGATGCAGGACGACATTGATGCGGCTGAGAAGTTGGCCTCCAACAGTTTGGAAAAGTTACAAGAGTTGGAAGTGCTCAAGGTTGAAGCCCATCAGCTGCGAACCGATAATGCTTCACTGCAAGAACAAGTCAACGAGGAGCGCAAGCTGCGCAAGCAGTACTACAATAAGATTGAGGATATGAAGGTGCGCAGACTGTCGGGGGATTGGTGTCAGCGTATGAGAGATTGCGACAAGCCAGACAGATTGCGTCAAAGGTTTGCAAAAGGTGCCGACTCAATCCTTGGTGGCTTGGGTCTAGGGCAAAATTCGTGTTTACTGTCGAGTTCGCCCGCTCAGCGGCAGCGAGAAGGCGCGTGACTGTGTGTCAGTGGTACACTCTCCCGATGAGTTTACGATGGAGATTCGTGATGGTCAGAAGGCTGAAGATTTCCAGTTTGATGCGGTAAGACGCAAAGGGTTGATGAGATCGCGAATGTTACTCAGGGAGAAGCAGGCCCAGGCTAGGCCGGATAGGGGGATCGGAAGCCAGCTTTTGCATGCCAGCAAGCAGTGGGCAAAGCAGTTCCATCTGTTTCTACACCACGCAGCTCACTAGCGCGCCCATGACCAAACTTTTAATTTTCTTCAGGTCTTTATGCCCGGTACAGCCCAAGAGCTCGTGTATGAAGACACAGGCAACCTCATTCAATCAGCCGTGGATGGATACAACGTGTGCATTTTTGCCTATGGCCAGACAGGTTTGTGCCTGGCCTGTGTCTGTCCTGTGTTTGTCTCTTCGCAATGGGGGTGTTTAGAGAGCCATGTGTGTGAAGATCGTTCGCATTGAAAGCAGTCGTGCTCATCATGCCTGTTCCCGTTCGGCTACTTGGGCGTTGATAGGCTCGGGCAAGACCTATACCATGATTGGTGACAGCGGCATGACTTCACCTGGACTAGCGCCCCGAGCTTTTGAGGTTTGTGCCCCAATGAGTTTGAAGGATTTTATCATGCGGCCTTGCCAAGGAAAACTTTTGCGTTGAATGACTGCGGCGGTATGGTGGCCACCTGTAGGATATCTTTGATCTCGTGGATGCCAACTCGGCCAAGTTCAAGTTTGAAGTGTCTTGTTACATGATTGAGCTGTACTGCGATCGATTGCGTGATCTTTTTGGTTCGCCCAAGCAACCTGCGGAGTTGAAGGTATACAACCTACGTCCGTGGCGCACCCTTTTGAAATGTCATTCTGCAACAGCATGTTTGGCGCACACGACCTCATGCCAGTTTGGATACCATCCGCCTCCGGCCGCTCACTATGCAGGTGAAATTGGACAAGCAACGCATGGTCTATGTCGAGGGCTCTCAGGTTCGCCAAGCTGCCACAGCTCAAGAATTGTACAAGCTCTTTGAAGAGGGCAACCGCAGTCGGTGCGTTTCCCCTGCTACAGCCGACCGGCATGCGCTCCGTGGACCCCTCGTGTTTCCTTTTATATTCATCGGACTGGTATCTCACGCGGTGCTCAAATTTCATCTGTTCACTTTGAAACGGTTGGGGGCTGTATCGTGGACTGTATGTATGCACGTGTGTGTTTGTATTGCCTTGCTTTCCCTTCAGAATGGTGGCCAAGACGAACATGAACGCAGAGTCGTCGCGCTCCCATCTCGTCATTGGTATCATCATCCGCAGCACAAGTTTGACAGACGGCAAAGTCACGAGCGGTAAACTAAGGTGAGTAGGATCGTCAGGTCCACGTGATGATGGTGCCGTGCGCTCTCAACGTTGGCCTCTCTGCTCTTGCCAAACAGCCTGGTCGATTTGGCCGGTTCGGAGCGTGCTGGCAAAACCGGTGCAGAGGGCCAGCAAATTATCGAGGCCAAGTCGATCAACAAATCGCTGTCGGCCCTTGGTAAGTTTCGAAAGGCAGGCGCCGGCTTGTTTGCTGCGCACACCAGTGCATGTGCTTGTTCAATGTCCTTCATGCTAACCTGGCTTGGGTGTGGTTGTCGTTTCATGAACCAGGCAATGTGATTACGGCTCTGTCAACCAAAGCCAAGCACGTTCCGTATCGTGACAATATTCTGACTCAACTGATGCAGGTTCGTTGCATCGCCTCGCTTACTTTGATGATTATTGCTCTGGCTGTTACAGTTGGCCTGCTCCGATCGCATGCGGTGTTGTTCTTTTATGCTTGTCATATGGTGGCACTGTCTAACTGGTGGCACGGTGCGTAGGACTCTTTGGGTGGCAATGCCAAGACTCTCATGTTTGTCAATGTATCCCCGGCTGACTACAATACCGAGGAAACGCTCAACTCGCTGCGATATGCCAAGCGCGTGAAAACCATTACCAATGATGCCAAGAAGAACGCCGAGAGCGAAGAAATTGCCCGACTGAAGGGCATCATTGCAAAGTACGTCTGGCCTGCTTAAACGGTACCTGAGGGGTTGGTTTCAGCAATTGAAAGAGTGCAGCGCCCAGGAGTTGCATGCTTACCTCGACTGTGCTCTGCAGGCTCAGGAATGGCGAAGAGTTGGATCCGGAAGAAGATGCCATCTGAGCAACGACGCTGCACCAACATGTTTTGATTTGATCTTGAGACCACTGATTTGTTCCTGAGTGTTGCGTCACAGCAGACTTTGTCACCTTTTGTTCAAAAGTTAGTTCTGTTCAGCCCTTGACCTACTATGACTCAGCCATGCTGAGCCGCGCACGCATCGTGGTGCCATGTAAGTGAGACGCATGTGTCCCGTATATTTTGACTCCTGGCGTCAAACCGCTTCGGTTGTGACGCACCTAATCGTCCTTCAGAGCCTTTAAAAATTGTAATTGACCCTTTACGCACAACATGGAGAGCTTGTGGATGCCCCCCCCCCCCAAAAAAAAAAAAAAAATTGCAGCAGCGTTGTGGCTGAGTTGTAGCACCTCGAACTCACGAATCATGATCAACGACAAAGCGATGCTGGGTGCTCTATAATGTCAATTTGCACGCAAGACAACATGCCAGGCCCGGGTGCAGCCAAAAAAAAAAAAAGAGCTCAAACAAATCTGCATGATACGAGTAGAGTAGATATAGAAAGGCCGACGTCTTTGAAGAAGCAAACAAAACAAGAGCAAGAGCTGACAATCTGCCCGACTGGCAGATGCAAACACTTTGGGCCTGATAAGAAGGGTTGTAGAGGCTGAACGAGACGAAGGGGAGTAGACAGCACAAGGCAACCACAGATATAGCAAAGCAGGGCACACAAGAACAAGACAGGAATGCAAGACCGAAGCATTCTTTGTCCCAGTAGTGATCCTGGAAAGCAGCATCTGTGACCAACTGCAGGACTTTCAAACACGATGAACAGCAAGAAAGGTATCGGAAGCCAGGTCACATTCCTGCTGAATGCAGCGAAGAAAGACTTTCGGTTTACAAAGGGAACTTGCACAAAGGGTCTTGATCGGCATCTATCGTTGGGTCTTTGAACCAGGGGCGGGCAGGGCTGGTTGAAGTTGAGTGCGGTGATGTTTGGCTTTATAAGAGTGTGCAACCGCCAGAGGCCTTCTTGGTCTGTGCCTGTTCCACCAGGAAAGTTTTCCAAGCGTCCTCGTTGAAGCCACCCGTCACTGCATCTGAATCCTCTGCGCGCACCGGTTCGGGCACGTCAATAGCGGCATATCCCTTCTTCTTGGCCTGCACAACAATGATCGCAATCAGGGAACGATGTGAGAGTTTGCTGCCTCGTTCTGAGAGTCCCGGCCAGGACGGCTTGGAGCTTAAGAAGGAAAAAAACGAAAAAAGATCGAACAGCCGCACATACCAGGACAATGTTTTTGTTGGAATCGTCAAAGAGGACCATTTGGTTCTTTTTGAGCTATGAAAAAGCAGATGGTGAGATGCCTGACAAGTGCCTCATCCCTCAGGAAAATGAAAGAAGAACAAGAAGAAAAACAAGAAGAAAAACAAGAAGAAGAACAAGAGGAGGAACAAGAGGAGGAACAAGAGGAGGAACAAGAGGAGGAACAAGAAGAACAAGAAGGCTGAGCATTAAGACGGAAATTCAGCTGACATACCCCCAGAACCTTGCGAAGCTCTTCCAGATGCAGATTCTTGCCAACCACTTTGGGGTTCATGCTCCGATTTTCCGGGTTCCAAGCAATAATTTGCTCATCTGATGCCAGAGGGAGGGCGGGGTCCGTCAAGACGAGGTGAGCATAAAGACGCTGCGTCCCAAACCCGGATGTTTAAAAGGATTCGTGGTAGGGCCTTTGTACGAACCGGGAATGTACTCCTTTGACTTTTCTCCAAAGGCCACATCAAGATATTTGCGGACCAAGAGCTTGCCTGCCGAGATTTGTGGCCAAGCATGACGTGATAAACACAGCGAAGATGGGCCAGTCCGTGAGAGAGGACAGCACCACAGGGGTAGTGGCGGCTTATGTCCAGCCATGGGCCTCTCGCCAAAAAAGCAGCATGTGCGCACCAGAGAGCAAGGCTTCCTCAGCATCATCGGCAAAGGTTGCGATGCAAAGTTTGCCGTTCTCGCAAATGACGGGGGCTACGCGGCGAAAGAAATCCAGGTCGGCAAAGTTGATTTCAATGTTCTTATCATCCAACATGGCCGTCTGTCAGCATGTCAAGTCATTGCGATGGCCATGGCACAAAGCAGAGCGGAATCGCGTGTGAGATGGGTGGTACACGGCTGAGGCTGGGCGAAATTCCACAACAACGCTGGGATGAACGTCAGACAACATTGCCGTGGGATATACCTGAAAGATGGCACCAGTTGTGTGTTTCACCGTGATGGTTTTGTCAAAGTCCAGCACAATGGCCTGCGGAAGATGGGGGCGCACAGTCAGAATGATCCAAATGAAAAAGTGACCAAAGAGCGAGGCGAATTCCGATGGCAGGCAGTGTATGAGCATGTCCACGACCGAAGCGGTCGGCGGGCATCGTACCTTGATGCCAGAGTCAGCGGGCCAAACCGGGGTGCCCATGTTGAAGGGTGCTGATGAAAAGGAGCAGCAACACGCAAGCACGCGACGTGGTCGCCGTCGCGCAGAACAAGCTAGCCCGCTGGCGACGCGGGAGCGTTTTCAACACACAAGGAGGGAACAGGGACGTCCCCCCGCAGACAACAGTGGCCGAACAATAGATCAAGCCAGCGGCAGATGGATGGCTCCCCTGCGCAAGTCGTCGGCAATGTATTTTTCAAAGTCAGCAACCAACGTCACGACTCTCAAGCCCGCTGATACTGTAATCCAGCCTAAGTACACCGACCCAACGACGGCACGCAGCAACCGATGAGCATGACCCCGAACAGCACAGCACAGCACAGCACAGCTCGGTCCCAAGAACGAGGCCGGACAACCCAAGACACCGCGAGACAAAAGGACACAGAGAGAGAGAGACAGACAGACAGACAGACAGACAGAGACAGAGACAGAGACAGAGACAGAGACAGAGAGAGACGGAGAGAGAGACAGAGAGAGACAGAGACACAGAGACAGAGAGAGACGGAGACAGAGACAGAGAGAGACGGGGGCAGAGAGAGACAGAGACACAGAGACACAGGCACGAAGACAAACCCTTGCAAATAACAAAAGAAAATGATCGCGTGGGTCAGATACACAGCAACGATAAAGGGAAAAGGGGCGGAGCTGATGATGGGATGCTCCTGCTGGTTCCGCCCATCTTCTCTCTGTTGTGTGTGTGTGTGTGTGTGTGTGTGTGTGTGTGTGTGTGTGTGTGTGTGTGTGTGTGTGTGTGTGTGTGTGTTTTCTCCTGCTGCAGATCATTCTGACACGTGGTAGCACTATCTTTGTGCAAAGTGTGGCTTTTGTGACGCTTGTACCTGTTTTGGCGGTAAACCTCAGCTGACATTTGTCGACAAAAATTAAAAAAAAAAAAGACTCATTTTCCTTGGAGGCGGTGAAACGGCAGACCGGTTGGCCAGACACCTGCCGGGGCGCGCGCGCACACCACTCAAAGACCGAAAAGGGCCATGTCTAAGATTACCACGCCCTATACCATCCTTTGCTACGGCGATAGCAACACTTGGGGTGCGCAAGCAACTCAACCAGCCCCACGTGCCGTCAGTGCGTGGCCCTCTGATCTCACAAGGCTCGGCCTCCCCTGAATCTCTAGGTTATGATGCCGTGACCCAGACGCGACTCGGCGTGTAAGTGAAGTTGTTGGTGTTGTCAAAGTCGCGTCTCGAGCGCGGCCGCGTCTCTTCAAAAGTGCTTGGTGCAAGGAATCACCTGCTCCGGCTCACTGGTGGCACACCACACCCATGAATCAGGGATGTGCGATGGACGCGCCGCCTCCAAACCATGCTGGGACCAGCTTTTGACGTCATTGAAGCAGGCCTCAACGGGCGTACTACCTGCCTGGATGATCCTTTGGGCTCGGCCAACGCCACTTACTCTTGCAATGGCCGCACTGCCCTTCCTGTCGTGCTGCACACCCACAAGCCTATCGATGCGGTGGTGCGTCCTTCCCTCGCCCTCCCTGACCTCATGCAAGCTGCTTGCGCTGCCGACTGGCCTGCGAGCTTACACCTTGGCCCGGTGCTTTAACACGCTGCGCGTGCGTAGATACTCTCCTTGGGAGGCAACGACCTGCAAGACCGCTTTCGCATGACCGCGCCGTTGATTCGTGATGCGCTGCGCAACCTCATGCTGGATATGCGCCGCCACACCGTCACCCGCGCAGAGCAACCCCTGCAGGTCAGCAAACCCGATGGGTCAAAGGCGCCATACCCGCGTCCTGCCCGTTACTCACACACGTTCCTTCGCATGCCTCGCGTGCTTGCAAAAATCCACCCTGCACCTATGCTCTGCGGCCCTCAACTTACCCAACCATTCCTGCCTGCATCCTGCCCTTGGGTTAGATTATTTTGTGCTCACCGATTCGCCTCGAGCTGACGCCCATTGCCCGTGACTGGGGTTTCAGTGAGACCTCAGCCGCGACGGCGCTAGCCTTGGTGCGCTTGCTCATGCGATGCCGTGCTTTTTTATTGCGCTTCATCCTTGCTCCCACTTTTAGCCAATCCTCACGCTTCTTCCTTTCGCTTTTGACCTTGTGACTTGATGATCAGCCCCCCCTACTGGCAGCCCTAGCCGGTGAAATGAAGGTGCTATACCTAGACTGTTTGGCTCTTTTTGAACCAGACCCCTACGACGGCGTTCACTTCCGAGTCGAGGACCACGATGCCATTGCTTCACAGCTCGTGAACAAGATTGCAACCATCCCCAACGCTCCGCCCCCCTTGTTCATGTCCCCGGCTTCGAAGGACACTCCCACAAAACTCGACCATTGACGCCATTCTCGGAGCGGAATAGACCAATTTACAAAATCAGCTATGCTTGGGATGCTTTATGCATCGCACGAAATAATGGCCGTCCCAACCAAGAGATAACTAGGACTGACCACACCTCGCCATCGATGACTGAGAAAGATGGTGGTATTATTATGATGAAAAAGAAATCGATTACGATCAGGCGCAGCTCAAGTGCAGCTTGTCCAGCCAGAAAACAAAAGGCTTCAAGTTAAAAACGACTACCACGCGTCCCACCACGAAAACACCATCGCCACACTCAACATCGTTCATCGCGGAGGCTCCTATTCCTTATCACCTATTCACATGTCAATGTGTTTTTTTTTTTTTCTTGGTGACAAAGAATAAGAAGGGCCACAACGCAGCACACACATAAAAAGAATCCAAGAATGGCTGCTCAGAGAACATGAATGCCAACAATCCAAGTCTGGATCATAAGTACATGCAAAAGAAAAAGAAAAAAAATATGTAACGCATGTTCTGAGCACCTTCAAGGCGTTGACGCTCAAAATTCAAACCCCTGGCTACCCTGAGCCCCGCTGAGCTTTACGGCATGGTTTTGGTCGTAGGAGCCAGGCTCAGATAAGAGTTCTTGGTGACAACCACCGCACACATTGACCTGATCCATTTGCGTGCTTGGGTTTGTAACCCCAAAGTAGCGCTTCTCAATCGACTTGAGCGTTGTGGGCGAGCAGGAGTGGCAAACAATGGTGCCGCAGTGGCTACAGTGGGCCTGCAAACACGCAGTCAAAACAAAGTCAACCAGTGCAAGTCAAGAGCACCCGTCAAAACGTCCCGCTGACCCTTTGTCCCCTCGTCTCATCTCTATCGGGCTTCCGACACGAACCCGCTTGTCAGAGAGGTTCTTGCGACAAAAACCACAAAACCCTGCGCCACGCTCCAAACGGGCCATAAAGGCATCAAACGACTTGGGTTGCTCTGATCGGTGCTGTTGCGTCCACAGCTCATCCTCTGTATCACACAGAACCCGTTACAGCATGTCTGATATGAGAAACCGTGACGCCACTGTACGCGTGTGCGCATGCCCGAGGCCGACTGACCAGCTACCAGCACCTCCGACAGCTCATAGTTGAACTTGGTAAGATGCAAATAGGAAAGTGCCTAAAGGTTTGAGTTTGGTCCAAAACATCATGAGAGCATGTTTGTGGACACGGGGAGGAAGGGCGCGATCCAAACGCAACACCCACCTCTTCATGGGAAAGCTGATGGTGGAAGGCGAGCTTGCGGGTCAGTTGCTTTTTGCGCAATGCCACCAGCACCTCGAGCGAGACGTTCTCCTCCATTCTGCAGCACGACAGTGAATGAGCAGGGCAAGTGATGCGCTGGTGATGCGGGATGATGGCCCAAGAGGCAAACTACGTCACAACCAAAGTCGGGTGTCTTACTTGGGCTGGAAATTTTTGGGCTTGGGTACGATGATGGTCTGCCGCCCGTAGAGAGCCACATTGGTGAAAATTCGATTGAGACGCGTAATATCTTCCACATTGCAATCTAAGACCAGCCAGCCGCAAGATGAGAGACGATCAGGTCCACACAACAAGGGCATGGATAAAAGAATTCGAGCGGGCAAAAACCCACCGTAGCGAATGGCCAACCCTGGCAGGGTATCCCGAGTGGTGACGTGATGAATGAGGGTATCCTCATTTTCAGCATCGCTTTCTGCGGCCTGGCTCAGCGCCCGGACTTGGTTGGCCAGGAGGCTGAACATGGAAGCCTGCATCGCGTCGCAACCCTGCGCGCTACGACGCATGACCGCGTCCACCACTTGGTCCTACGAATCAGGGTAGAAGAGGTGCACTTAGGAAGGAACGGTCTGTGTGCAGGTGATCTGGAAGCCTTGACCTACCATGGACATGTGCGGGGCCATGGGGCACACGACGGTGTGCATATCGAGGTTGCGGCGGGCGGCTTGATGGGCACACCCCTTGTAGGGGCAGGAGACGACTTCATCCAAGCAGGTACTCTCGTGGGCTCGCAGCTCGCCCAGTGGGCAGCTGGTCCGACAAAACGAACAAGTGGCCGGTTGGAGGTCCAGCAGTGCTTGCACTTCAGTATCGTGAGTGAACATTCCATAGCTGTGTGGACGACGGCACTGCGGAACGTCACAGACGATGAACATTGCATGAGGCACCAAAGGAGAAGCGAGACATCTGCATGCGAGGCACTCGCGACCAGCTACGTACATTTGGACAACTGGGGTTATTGGTGCTGCTGTACCACCGGTTGAGACAGGCTCCACAGTAGATGGAGGTGCATGAGGGACACGAACGATGATCAATGGCCTGTGAGAAGCAGATGTGGCACTGGAATTTGTCTTCAGTCGGCGACGTCGGCGAATTGGGTGAGACCTGCGCAGGCAAGCCACAAGATGAGATGTTGCAAAGCAGCCCCGGGCCACAGTTGAACCGACAACAGTTTGATCGACACACGGCATTTGACAGGCGCAACATACTGGTTCTGCAGCGGCTTGATCCTCGACTGGCGCAGACGGCTGTACGCACGAGCCGTACGAGGGCAAGGCAGATGGGCGACTCATGCTCATCGGTGCAAGACTGAAAAAGATAATACCACCTAATCCGTACAAATGATAGCCAACAAGTGGGCAATCACCGTGTCGCCCGTGTCGCCCGCCGTGTCGAGAAAGACCGGTTGTAATCCTTGACGCTCCAAAAGGTTTCAAGTTAGAGAGAGAGGCGCGCGAACAGGAAGAAACAGGAAAATGCATGAGGCGCGCATTTGTGTTTGCCACAGTTGTTTGGGTGTGATTTGGAGAAAGTTGTGTTGTTCTCAAGCAAACTGTGTTAAACGTCGCACTATATCTGTTTTAAGTGTGATTTTGAACACGGTTTTATGACTAAGGTGGCACACCTAACTGTGGGTGCACATGTAACGTCGGGGCTTCAGGAAATGCTTTGAGAGTGGGGAAGGTTCCGACTTGTTGACCCATAGCATAGGAGACCAACGACATGGACAACGACTCTGGTTTGATTTTTTTTTTCAATTGCAGGTGCATTGGGGAGGAGGGATGCAGACCACCATGGCATGGCGGTATGAACGTTCGACCCGGCACGGCCCAGCCCATCTTCACTAGCGCTCGGCGCTTTACAAGCAGTACAATGCCAAAATCATCGGGCACATAAAAAAAAAAAGCCATCTCCCGCCATTGGAGGTCCTACATGCGAGCTGATTGATTGTCGAGCGAGTCGAGGTCGTCCAATAGATCAAGGATATCCTCCTCATCATCATCATCCTCTTCCTCAAAGCTTTTAGAGGAACTGGCAGCAGAATCCATGTCTTCATGGCCGGGCTGTTCTGAACTCAGTGCTGCCGCCACCTCCAGGAGATATTCCTGTGGGGTGCCGTGTCGCTGTGCACACCCCAGCAACCAGACGCATATGCAGAGAGGTGTGAATGAGATGACATAGTCCCAAAACGTTGCAAAGAAACGTGCGCCGGTGATCGGTCTACAATGGCGCTTGCTCCTTGCCCTGCCACAGACTGGACCTACCAAGCTTTGAAAAAGAATTTCCGGTTCCAAAAGGTTTGACGAGTAATTCTCAAGCATGGCTGTGACCAGATGCTCTTTTTTGGCTCCCGAACTCTGTTGTGGCAAAGAGCCCAGCAGGTGCAGGTGGCACACCACCAGCAATTGTAAATGAGAAGCGAGTCATCACAACTTTCCAAACACATACACTCTCAAGTGCCGCCGAGCACGCACCGGTTTAGGCCCATCCATCAGATGCAAAACCTGCACCATTTGAGGCTTGGTGGCTGACGCCATGAGGTAGCGCTAAAAGGCATTCAGAACGCCTCTGCCGTGAGATGAAAACACCGTCTCAAGGGGCCAGCCGATCTTGACAACATGGTTTCGACAGTCGCACAACCCGCACCTGGCGCTCCAGGCCCGCCCGTTGAAAACCGAGGCGCACGCCTTCACTAAACACCCTGTAAGTCCACCACGTTGGTGAGTCTGATGACATGATGCCATGGCGCTCGGACAGCACCGTGCGGATGTTGGGACACACTCAACACTAAATTCAGGTGCACAAAGGAGCGCACCAGAGACGTACCGCTTTGAAAATATTTTAAAGGAAGGTCGTGGACCTCCCTCGAGAACCTCGTTATTCAAAATGCGACCCCGATTCTTGACAAACTGTTGCAGAGCCGCTTGCCACTGCGCAGAGTAAGCCCTGTTTGGCATAAAAGGAGGCAGCCAGCATTCTGTTAAGAATGGCGGAAAAGAATGGCGGAAAAGAGAAGGAGGACGGAGGGGGACTCAACATCTCTTTGGAGGTCACTGGCTTACCGCAATTCCGGGATCTCCATGGCCTGGCGCATGATGGTTGTGCCGCGATCCAAAAAAGCCTTGCCCTCGTCAAAGCAGCACTCGTGCCAACTAGCACGCCAGGCTGTGCTCAACTAAAAATGGCCGCCCCAATTGGGTGAGCAGACCCACGAAGCCATTGTCGCAAGCAAAGCCGAGGGCACTTTTTTTAATCTCTGGGCTTGAGTTGAACGCACCATGCTCAGCAACTTGCTCTTCGTCTCATCGCTGGCAGAGCTACATACATCGGAAGGAGACAAAACCATGCAACCAAGAATGGTGCTTGAGACCCTACTCGTATCTATTCCTTAAACATTTCGAGAGGGATGCCCATGGTGCCACAGTACACCGCGCGAGCAAGCTCAAATCAGCAGACAAGCGACAGGATACCTCTTGTCAATGTTATTGCCCATCAAGGTAAGGACGGCATTGCGTTCCAAAACAATCTCCTCCAGCTGCACCAAGCAAGTGCGAGCTATTTGCATCAAGTAGGAGGTCTGCAACTTGGAAGGCTATGCCCCTCCCCCCGAGGTCGACATGAGTCCAGCGCTGCCAGATAGCCATGACCTGAGCGATGCGTCATTGAGCACTCTTGTTGTGAGACGACTGACCTTGGTGCGCGGTGGCTTGCCGCCTTGTGCGACTGCCTCTTCTCCTTGCCGTTTTTGCAGATATTCGAGACGGCGCACCTAAGCGAGACGACGGATAGTAAAGTCAGCGACGCACAAAAACTGTGCCATTTGGTCCTCATTTAGCTATTGTAAGAGTCCGCATTCTAACCTTGCGAGCTGTGTCAACTTGAGTAAGGAACCGTTTGAGGCCCTCTGTATTGGCTGGGCTGCCACGCACGCGACCAGTCACGCGACCCACTAACATGCAATCCAGCAGTACAACAAAGATGTGACCCCAAAAGTCAGTCCTTTGTCCTTTTCCGCGCAACTTCAAGAACAACGCAGCCCGATGAAACATACGGGCTTCCGCATAACCCGAAACGCGCTGGCGCGAGATGACGTGTAAGGGACAGAAAGATGTCACCAGTACAGCCGCATTGCGGACCCCGGCGGGCTGGGAGGCCAGAACATTAATCTGATTGTGCAGTTGCGTGCCCATCTCGGCCATCACGTTGAGACGCTAAACAACACACACACACACACACACCCGCCCCGACGAAGATAGGGGTGAGTGACAGCGAAATGGAAAAGGCATGCGCTTAAGACAAAAGAGCAAGAGCACAGCACCTCAAACGACCACAAAAGGTGGGCCAAGTCGTTGCGCCACATGGTCTTGATGTTTTTTGTAACGCGGTCGCACACGCTGTGGACCACGTCAGCAGACAACTAGATTTGGATCCAGGCAACCATCAAAGCAAGAACACCAATCAAAGTGGCCAAGTTTCTGCGCGATCTAGCAAGCTAAGCGCGCACTCACCGGCTGTATCTGATCAGCATGCACACCCAACGCCCACATTAGCAGGGCTACTTCATGGTTGCTCAGCTATCAAGCATCACGACCAAGCAGTGAGCCAGAGGTAGCAACCGATTGGAAGGAAGCCCAGCAGCGCCTTACCTCGGCAAAAACCTCGTTGTCCAACTGACTCAAAAGCTGGCGCATTGCCTGTGCTGTGCTTGCGGGCAACTGACTGGCCATGGCCAAAGACATGGCAACACCGACCAACGACTACAAAAGTTGAAGATTCACACATGAGAAGAAAATCTACTCGCGACGAAAGATGAGCAAGGCTCAATGGAAGATTCATCCACTAACCTTGGGATTCGCCTTGATGAAGGCCGGGCGCAAGTGTGGAAAGAGCCACAGCGCTGCATCGCCGGCGAAAGAGCGATGACCGTAGGATCGAGCGGCCACATCCACGTGTGAGGCTTGGAGCAAGACGTCATGAGCGCTAAGACTACAAAAGGCGGCTGGGCCGAGAAGTGCCAAGTCGCGCTTGGTAGCTGGCAGCAACAGAGCCGGGTTTGAGGACTGTAGCGCACGCACAATGCGTGCACATTCAGCTGGGGTGTTGATGTTGAAAGTCAGCGCGATGCGCAACGTTCGCGCAGCCGCCTAACGGAACCAGACCACAAGATATGAAATGGAGAGGAGGTCGGGCGATGATTGTCGGCGGACGTTGGTCAACTTGTTGACGAGTCGGTGCGAGAACTAAAACCGGCCCCACGCACATACCTGCAACTCCTCGGGCTCAAGGTCTTCGTCGGCTGATGCACTGACGGTCTCGACCACGCGCGTAGCGAGAAGTTGCAAGGGCTGTGACTGGGTGAGCACGCGACGGACTCGACGAATGGCTCGATCCTCCAGGCTGACGGACATGTGACGCTAGACAAGGGTGCGGGCACATCCACGCAACGGCATCAGTGGTTAATCACCACAGCAGCGCTGTATCGACTGACGGGGCGACGAGCCTTGTTGGCAAACTGGAGACGGCGATACCAGCACCAATGCATTGGATGTGTTGCGAGCGCCTACCTCATCGATCTGAAAGAGCTGATCCAAGACTGTCGTGCGCAGAAACTCCTGTGGCAGTCTCGTGGCCTCGTAAGCCAAACGCTGTAACCAGGGGGTTGGGCGTGGCACCTGCTGAATGAGGTCGCGGGCGAGCAAATGTTTGGCCCAGAAGAGAACGAGCATGACGAAGCGCTCGCTATCCAGTCCGTGCACAGCCTGGGCCAGGATGGTTGATGCCGGGGCTTGATCGTGCAGTAAAAGCTCATCCACACGTTGCGCTAGGGCGTCGTTGGGAGCAATGGCCTCGGGCTGAAAGTGCGGTGCGCGGTCTGGCTTGGGGTGTCGAAAACGAGGCGTGGGCTCCGTGGAGGTATGATGCGAGGGTGTTGCCGGAGCAGGGCTTTGTTCCACGAGATCTGCGGTGGCTTGGAGAAAATTGGTGTCAAGTCCAGCCGGCCCCTGCTGCGGAGCGAAAACATCATCAACATTCACCGACGCTTCTTCCGGCGTCTTCGAATCTGCCACTGGTACAGCTGGTAGGCCATCATCAACACTTTGGTGAGAGGCGACGCTTGGGGGCTCAAGGTGGGCATCATTTGATGGCGTAGTGCCCAGGTTTAGGCCGTTTACATCGAGATCAACGTCGGCCGAGTCCAAAGAGGGGGTGGGCGCCACAGAAGCGGCAGAAGGCGTGGGGAGGGGGGTCACTGTCCAGGGTGTTCTCCTGTTGGCAGGGCTCTCTGAAAAAGCAGCGCCGTTTAATTCCAAATCAGACGTTGTGCAAGCCGTTGGATGGAGCAGGCACCACCCCTCCTTGTCGAGGTGAGGCACGACAATGCGGGTCCAGACGGGCTCGGGGCTCGCCTGAAACTGAGCCCAGTCAGCATCATTCTCGAGCGCCTTTGCAGACTCGGGAGTGGGCCGAAACTCGAGCAATTGAAGCTTGGTTCCTGGAGCAACCACGCCAATGCGGTCTCCTTTGATGGCACTACGCAGCGCCAACCGGCCTTCGTGTTGATACACTCTTGTAATGATGCCTGACCGCAGATAGGCGGTGAGATGTGGCAGGGCTAGCACAGCACGGCCAGACCACTTCCATCCAGCTGCTTACCTCGAGTCTGAATATTTGACCTCCATCCCACGCCTAGACCCCGTGCAGCGAAGACCTGGCGCCACGCCATGGTGACAAGCGATGCCGGGGTTGGCAACACGTGGTGCCCACTCGAGCGCCGGGCAACACGCTAAGAGCTCAAACACACTAGCCCTCGTCGGCAGCCAACCTTGACTAGTCTCCTCACCCGACACAACCCTGGCTCCCCAGCAGCTATCCTCGGCCCGAGCGGCGTCGCCACCAAACACATAAGGTGAGCTCAGAGCCGAGCTGCACCCGAGCACACGAAGAAGTAAAAAGTGCGAAATGAACTCAAGCATGCGCGAAAGGGAAACCACACACACACACACACACACGAGGCGTCTCTGTCTTCATCTTTCTCTCTCTCTCTCTCTCTCTCTCTCTCTCTCTCTCTCTCTCTCTCTCTC
>NW_001865039.1:2740107-2762686 GCF_000002865.3 Monosiga brevicollis MX1 | reverse complement strand
ATCTCGACGGATATCCATATCAAATGCACGGAATGCTTGCATGATGTGCGCATTTGTTTACAGGCGAGTACATGGTCGTGCTCGTGCCGGCGACAGCCTTGCACCGCCTGCCTTTCCTTCCTCAGCTCACTCTGGGTGCTTGCATCGGCATTTGCAGTGCTTCTCTTCCGCCGTCGAATTTGGAGCACATCTGAAAACACATCGCTATGCGGTGGCAGTAAGTTGAACATAGGCATTGCACCGGCACACACACACACACACACACACACACACACACACACACACACACACACACACACACACACACACACACACACCAATTCTCCTGACCATGATTGTTCTCACTCGGGCCAACTACTCCGACTCGTGCTGTATTGACAGAACAGCAAGCAGAAGGCCCTCTTTGCCCCGTCATGGTCCTCCAAGGAGGAAATCGCTCTGATGCAGGCTCTCGAGTTCTCTGGCTTTGGCAACTGGAGCGCTGTTGCTGACCATGTCGGCAACGGGCGGTCCCCTGAAGGTAGGGTCTTGCCGCTCGGACCGTCTGCATCTAGAGCCTTCGATTTTAACTAGAGCCCTACAGTGACAATGGCGCGAGTCGATGTTGATACCCACCCGCTTGGCCTGGCCCGCGCATCAAAGCTCACCAAAACATCTCTTTGGATTGCTTCTCACTGCCGTGCATCACATAGAGTGCCGACAGCACTACTATCGTTGTTATATCGACACACCCAACAAGAAACTCCTTCCAGGTTGGCCCTGCACCGAGCCCTGTAGCTTGAGGGTGTCTCTCTGGCCGACCACGCTCACACTTTTGCAATCCGTTGTTCCGTCTATGCAGTGCCGTTGGCCCAGCGGACTGACAGTGCCGCTCGCATTGAGCCCGATGAAGAGGACCTGGAGGTCCCCGACACCACCTGTACGTCACCTTGCTGCGACACTGAGACATGCAGGCAGGAGCAAACCTCTGATCGCTGATTTTTGCTTTGTAATCGTTGGTTGGTCAATAGCGGAACATCTGGATCCAAAATATCGTCCCAAGCTCTCCGCAGATTTTGGTGGCTTTAGCCCAATCCGCCTGGACTATGAATTGGTACGATGACAAGCGTGGGATCTGTCGCGCGCAGAGCTGGTGGTGGCTGTTCTGTGGGTTGATCACCCCTGACCCACCCATCGGCATTGACATCTGATAGGAGGCCTTGCCCGATGCGGAGAACCTGATTGCTGACGTGACGCTGCACGACGATGATACCGGCCCTGTGCGGAAGCTCAAGTTGGCTCTTTTGGCTGCATACGCCAAGCGTTTACGGCACCGGTACGCGGGCTGAATCCTCTGGGCTTGTGGCGTAGAACATGCGACCACTGGCTTTTCAGAACCGCTTCTAACGTGTTTGTTGTTTTTATTGTCCTCGACATCTTATCGGGATTGGACACGGCCTATAGTTTTGAATGTCATCGCGTGGCCCAGGAATACGGTTTGTGCCATGCCAAAAGCATTGATCGAGGTAAGTGACTGGGTGATTGGGAGGTATCAGCACCCGACGTTCCGCTCTTGATAGAGAAGACAAGGCACCCGTTTCCCTTGCTGATTTGACTCACGTGCCGGCGATCTTTCAGAATGCATGGAAAGTGCGACGCTGTCACGCATATGCCATCGCCTCCGGCCATTTGCCCGCTTCCATTCGTACGTGATTGTCGTGGGCTTCGCTTGGACTGACGTGGCTCCTTCGGACTCTTGCGCGACCAATTTGACGCCTTGTCTCTCTTAACTCAGGGCAATCGACCACAAAAATCTGCTCCGGTCTTTCCAGCGGCGCGCCCACTTCCGCCATCAGATTTTGAAGCTTCAAAGATTTCGACAAGTGGGCTGCCGCACGGCCGAGGACTGCCAGAACGTTGATCCCCAGTCCGACGCGACGGTTTGTGCCTCGGAATCAAGGAGGTGCTGCCATGTATTACTCGCTCCTCCAATGGCAAAACTTTAACGGCTTCTGTCGCTGCTCTAGGCATTGGACGGACCTAACCGTAAGACGGTGCGCCAAGCACATTGGCAGCGTTTGCCCTACGGGCATGACCTCAGCAAAGCGGAATTGTCGGTGCGTTGTGACGCTATTGCGTACCTGATCGCCGAGAAACTTGTAAGAACCCTGTCTCAGCTCCACATGACCGCCACCTTAGCTTTGTCAACGTTTGATGCTCCTACCATCAATCTACGCCTCACTCAAGCGAGCGCGGGTTTTGGGTACCCCGTTGAAGGTGCGTTCAGCCCGTATTTATCGTTATTTCCACATGAACCCACCCATTCCTCACCATGTCTATTGTGTTGTGGCTCATCTGTTGGCTACCAGGACGGAATTAAACTCGATAAAGAGAAGCTACTGCAGGTGGACTCGTTCTTTCAACAGCAAGGCTGGTGAAGCTGACACGCCTTGATTGCTACAGATGACGTGAATACAAGCCAGCTGTCCTCGTGTCTTCCTTCTGCCGTTCTTTCTCTCTTGCTCTCTGCTTGTTTATCGCGCGTGATGGTGTGGTGGTGCGAAGGATAAATGCGAGTAATTGATCAACTAAAAAAAATTATAACAGCACGGAAAACTGATGGTTGATGGGCTCCATAAAAACGAGACGGCGTCGCTATAGTCGTAAAGCAGGACGAGTAAAAGGCAACGCAAAGGAGAAGAAAAGGAAACAGGTAAATCAAAATGCTGGTGACAAAGGGGACGTAGGCTCGGCGCCGCGAACCAAAACTAACTGGTGATCGGAAAAACGGCTCTGAAACCCTGCCGTGCTCAGCACGGCAGGCTCGTCGGGCATATCAAGCCCAGACAAGAGACAGAGCGCGCGCGCGCTCGATCAAGTGGGGTAGACGAAAACATCGAAAACAAGAACAAGAAGGAAACAAACAGCGTCAATGACGGCAATGTGTAGGTGAGGATTTCACCCACAAAAGCACTCATATACTCACGCGGTACTCTTGGCGCAAGAAGCCCAGCAAGGAGCGGGCAAACGTGCAGCGAAGCAAGGAAAGCCTCGAGCACAAAGCCAAAAGACAGGGGAAACGGAGGTCAAAAAAAAAAGGAAGAAAGAAAACAAGTATAGCAAGATCGAGCAACTGGGCTCGGAATAAAATGCACTGTCGTCAGACGATAGGCGGTGGGTCTAAGCAAGACACGGATCACCCAAGCACACACACAAACCAAAAGAGAGACAGAGAGAGAGACAGAGAGAGACAGAGAGAGACAGAGAGAGATAATCAAAAGGGGGGAAGAAGGGTGGCAAGCACACCGAAGCTGGTGCAAATTCGTTCACCCACATCAAAGAGATTTGCAAATAATGTGATGGCGAAAAGGATACCAAGAACGAAAGAGCAGTTGGTCATGCCAGGGGCGCGGGCTTCACAGGCCCTGTGCCAGCTTGAGCTTGTCCAGCACGTCAACCGAGTCGCAATGGCACGAGACACACGTGATGGAGCTGCTGTGGCCAGAGGGCACATACTAAAAAAAAAAAAAAAAAAAAAAAGATTTGAACATGAGTGCAAACTGAAAGCAAGTCAATAAAAAGACACTAGGAAACCATCTGAGGCGCTTCAATGAGTGTGAGCAAAAGGAGTAGGGACGTACATGGCAGGTAGAGCAGATCCGATTGTGGGATTTGAGCCGCAGGGCACAAGCGTTGCAGAGGGTCAAAACGATGGCGTCGCGTTGGCGGACGTGGCGAAACTGAGGCGTATCTCCCTTTTTACAGGAACCACAGATGCGAGGAGCACCACGCTGGCCTTGAGTCGCAGCATGACGCGAGACGGGAAGATCGCTGCGATGACTGGCGGCCACGTCCGCCTGAGCTTGAGCTTGAGCTTGGGCTTGGGCTTGGGCTTGGGCTTGGGCTTGGGCTTGGGCTTGGGCTTGGGCTTGGGCTTGAGCTTGGGCTTGGGCTTGAGCTTGGGCTTGAGCTTGAGCTTGGGCTTGAGCTTGGGCTTGGGCTTGAGCGGCCACGTGTGCCAGTGTCATCATGCTGAACAGCGGTTGTGCAACGTCGCTCGACATGACAAAGCGATTCTCGTGGGCATGCTCTTGAAGAACGGCATTTTTATTGCCAAAGGCGTTGAAGGGCAGAGGCTACACAACAAGCAAGGAAAGGCATGGTCGTGAGTTTCAAGTGGCAGAAAGGGTCTGTGCAAGTGTGGAGGAAACACGGGTTTGTATCGCTGAGCACAGTACCTGGCGCCAGGCCATTTGTTCTTCACGGGTGGCAGCGGGGCTGTCATTCGCAAAGATAGCCATGACCTCGGGGTCTTCGCCATGGAGGGAATCATTTGAGTGGGCTGAGAGCATGTTAGTGGTGATGCTGCTGCTGCTGCTGCGAGCTGGCGTGTATCAGGCAGTTGTCTGTTCCATGGGCAAGCGAAGAGGAGATGCAGTGGTGAGATGATCAAAGACAAGACACAAAGCGTCGAAGAGAGGGAGCGAGAGAGAGGGTGCGGGGAGCTTGGACTGGCACCATGAAGACGAAAGGCAAGAGACAACAACCCAAGGGAGGAAACGATGGGGGAAACCATTGGAAGCTGGTGCATCACAAGCAAGGCGGAGATGGATGTGTTGGAGATGGACAAACGAGGCGAATGTGGCAAGAGGTTGGGGCACATTCATTGGTACGCCTTTTCCTTGTGTTCCGGTGAGATGTGTTCTGCGCACAAAAGAATGTGTGATTCCATCTTCGTGCATGGGAAGGAGGTGGGATGGGCAAGCGCTGCCCGGTCGTGCGCGCCCGGCAGCTGAGGGAGAAGACCCGATGGCGACTCGTGCTGGGACGCATGCGAACCAGTCCCCAATAGCCGAGGGGCCGGTCAGTTTGACAGGAAACGATGCGGCGCTTGATGTTGTTGTCGTGTTGTGTGTGGGGGGTGGTCTGAGTCAATGTGTATTGGTGGGCAGAAAGGACCGCCTTTGATGGCGAGCCCGATGGCATGGTGCAAACCAAGGAAGCAGAGCAAACCCAGGAGACGCAGAAGCTGGCGAGTGTGTGTTGGGCAGGGCGGGGTGTCCTGGTCGACTTTGTAAACGGGGGCAGCCCTTGACCAAGCAGAGGAGCAAGGGTCGACACTCACCTCTTTCTTTCTTGTTCGGGGGTTGCTTGTGAGATGCGCCAGGCGGAAACAAACGACAGCGGGCGGACCGGCTTTGAACATGTAATGGCACCCAGGTGCGTCTGTGATGAATGTATGGGAAGGGCGCAACACCAAGCACGCACGTTGCGGCGGCTGCGGGGCGAGAGGCGGAGGAGGAGGAAGGAGCAATGAACGTGACCCGGCGGTCACGGCCTGAGAGCGCGCGCGCGAGACACTTTTGTGTGGAAGAAAAATAGACACCAAAAAGCCAAGCGGTGTGTGCGAGAGCGAGAGCACAGTGCACATACGTGTGTGTGTGGTGTGGGTGTGATATGTGTGATACGTGTGAAGAGCAAAAAGGAGGTTGTGTAAGATTGTGTGGGGTAGCCGTAGATCTTGCTTTACTGGGGTTATGAGGGTTGTTTGGGGCGCGCTTGATGCCTTTTTTTCCAGATGGTAGACAAAGGTGGTGAGGTAGATTGGTTAGATGGGTGATGTCAAGCCGTTTGGGTTGAAAGGATGTGTGTGTGGATGTTTTGCGTGCGTGGGCACATGTGGGTATATGTTGGTGTTTTGCCGTGGAGGGGGGGGGTTGCAGGTGCGGTAAGAGATGGCGCCAGGGACAGTGGGGAGATATGGGGGGGGGGTAGGACCCTTTGCGGCAACGGCAACACACGGTTGGGTTTGGGGCCGGCTAGGCATGTGCACAGTAGCGTGGGGTGGGAGTGGAAGGGTGGATGGTGACAGAAGCAAGATGTCGCCATCAAAGAGTAGGGATCTGGGACGGTCTCGAAACCAGGCTGATGGTGCGGATGTGCGTTGGTCTTGCGTGGGAAAACGCGTTCCAGCCTGTCCAAGGCGCTGAGAAAACGACAGACGTCTGTGTGTGTCTGTTTTTGTCTGTGCCTGCGTCTGTGTCTGTGTCTGCTTGTGTCTGTATCTGTGTCTGTGTCTGTGTCTGTCTCTGTCTGTCTGTCTGTCTGTCTCTGTCTGTCTGTCTCTGTCTGTCTGTCTGTCTGTCTCTGTCTGTCTGTCTGTCTGTCTCTGTCTGTCTCTGTCTGTCTGTCTGTCTGTCTCTGTCTGTCTGTCTCTGTCTGTCTGTCTCTGTCTGTCTGTTTATGCGATGCAGTGTGATGAGCGGATGAGTAGAAGACAGCAATCAGATGACTTGATCAGATTGTTTTGTTGTTAGCTGAATAGCAATGCAGCCTTTCCCCAAACAGATGGGAACAGAGTTTTGCAGTGAGAGAACGCGCCACATTGGCATCAGCGCTTGACAATGACGATACCATCTGTACGAATCAAAATGAATCCATCTGACAATCAACATGTTGATGGTAAGCACCGTTGTTTTTTTCCGAAAGAAGTGTATTGTGGCGCATCATGTCCTATCTTCCCGGACAAAATACTGGAAGATGCGTCGGCATGATAGATGCTCAAAAAGATGGTTGGGAAAGATGACCGTCGTCATCCTTGTGGGCGGTGCCAAGTGGTGGTGTGCGGACTAGTGCGGACTGGCGTGGCATGAGGTCAGTTGGGAATCGTTTCTGCCGAAGTGCGAAATGGTGTCTGTGACTTGAGGCTGGGACATCACCCACACATACACGTGGAAGTACGCTCAACCCTGAAAGACAAACTAGCCATGTTCGCCTTGTCCAAGCGGCGCTCGAGAGCTCAGGGCAACCGCGGAAAAGGTCGAAGAGCATCGGCCCTGTCGGAGTGCTGCATGATGATTCCCCACTGCCTTTCAAGTAGAAGTGGTAGACCGCAGCGTCAGTCGCACGAGGGGGCGACTGTGATACTTTGGGGCCATTCCGCTTGGACGGCTGTAGAGAGAATCATCAGAAATTGAACACGGATCAAGGGTTGTTGTGGGTTTTGTCCGACCGACTCCGAGCCGAACCGAGCGAGATACCTAACAGTCCGCTGCACTCGGTGACGTCATTCATCCGGACCTTGACCCACCCAAAAAAGTATGAGGGGAATCAAACTATCATCTGGTAGCACCCCGGTCCTCAGAAGCAGTACATTTAGTAGCTAGTCAGACCTTGACAACCGCTCGATGCATTCTCTCGCTCCCTCTCTCTCTCTCTCTTTCCTTCTCTCTCTCTCTTATCTCTTTGCTCCGCCTCCTCCGGCCATACAGACTCAAGCAGCCAGAGGAGCTGCTCGTGATTTACGCAGCGGCACAAGGAGGAAAGGGGTGCGGCGACCATCGTCACAATGGCGGGTCTGCGCGAATTCTTCAAGGAGACGGTGGAGGAGAAGCTTCTGCAGTAAGCCAGCGATGCCGACTGCCAAGGCTTGACCCGATCCTCGTTTTCATCTCACAGCACCTGTCACAACCCCTCCTCCGCCCTCCCGCTTCCGATACGCCGCCTTGTGCAGACAAATGCCCGATGACGTGCTTCAGCAAACTACACCTGCCACACAGCTACTCGAGAAGCGCCGAGAACTCGAGCAAGTGGAACGGGCCCTTGCTACCCAGAAGGAGGTACAGACCCGCCTCCCGATCCAGCCCAGCGCTTGCGCGCAGCTACGCTTCCTCTGACTCGGCCGACTGATCTTGCATGGGATGCATCTGGGCTAGGACTTTCACGTGCGCATGGCCACCCTCGACCAGCGCAAGGCCGAGCTCGAACGCAAGGAATATCAACTCCAAGAATCACTTCTCAAATTTGACCGCTTCCTCAAGGAAAACGACGCCCGTCGTGAACGGGCCGAGCAGAAAGCGGCCAGTGAAAACGAGGTCGCACAAGCCCGCGAAGAGCAGGTGCAAAATCTGCGGGCCGAGCTGCGTAGCCTCCAGGAACGCAAAACACGCAACCGTGACATCCTGCAACGCTACAGCATCTTTGAAGCCTTCATGCAAACAGTCTTGGGCGAATATCCCGAGTACAACGAAGTCCAAGACGTCATCACTCGCTACAAAACCCTCGTCGCCACACAACAGGTCGGTTGTGGGGCCAAAGAGATGCGCCATGGCCCCTGGCGTCATACAGCGCTGCCCACTAGCCCCATCACCGAATACGCCATCACTTGACCTCATCACCCATGTCCCTGCTCCCCCAGGATCTACGTAGCCGCGACCGCAATAACCAGACAGAGATTGAGCGAGTGCGCCGAGAAATGGCCCGATACAAAGAAGCCCACCGCGTCAGCATGCTCGACTGTAGCAACAAGGTGGGACCACAATACCGCCGCCACGTCGCTCCGACGCGCGAGCTCCATTCTGCTCGATCTCGATCCTGTCTGTCCCACACCGCCGTGCTCATGCTGTCTTCCGGCCGTGCCACTCCCTACACGCTCAGCTGGCCACGCTCCGCACAGCCAAGGAAAGGGCCCATACGGAAACTCTCTACTGGGAGAATCAATTGTCTGCCGTGCAGGGGGCTGCCTCCAAGCGAACCCTGCTCTTGGGTCAAATCAAAATGTACGCTTATCCGCCCGCGCATCCTGGAACCTGCCCAACTCGTACATGGCTGGCTTTGACGCGGGAACCGCGATGCTGTCATGAACCTCCACGATAGGGCCACGGCCAATCTTTTTGCGCTCATTCAGAAAACGTCGCGCATCAAACAACACGAAACTGACCTCCTCGCCCAGCTTGACAAGGTGCCCGCCATGGCGCCCTGCATCTTTCTGACCCAACGCTGCCCTGGCCATCCATGCCCGTCCCTCGCCCGCCCAACCCTGCCTACTCATCAATCCGGACAATCTGACGCGAACACACACGCGCGCGCGCCACAGGTTCAGCATTACATTAATGATTTGCAAGATATCACGAGCGACTTCCAACGCGAGCTCAAGGAGCAGCAATCCAGCTTTCGAGTTCCGGCAAGCGCAGGTAAAAATCAACATGTTCATGACAAACAGCTCGAAGCTCAGACTTTGATTGCGAAAATTGTTGCTATTCTCGGCCCGCCCGTTCCTCCTCCACCCGGGGCTCATTTAGCGAGAAGGAGAAGAGGAAAATACGCATTGACAGTATAGGTTGATAGAAAGCACAACTGCAAGAAGGCGGGCAGGCATTGGCCACAAATGCCCCTCATCATCACAATAGCCTTGTTCACCACCATCCTGTTGCTCTTGATACGCCTTGTTCACCACCATCTTGTTGCTCTTGATGGACATTTTTATCTTGCAGGCACATCTTGATCTACCGACCAAGCAGGGTCAAAGAATGAGGCACATGGATGACCGACCGACTGGCTCTGCCGCGGTCTGTCTGATGCAGCCGCCACATGACTGCAAATCAAAATCAAGACGTGCTGAAGCGGCAACGCAGCATCAGCCCCGTTGCCCATCGTTCCGTCTCTCGGGCGCAGGTCGCCAACAATGAACGACACATGCCGCAATGGCGTCAAATTGAACCCAACGTCCCCCCCTCGCATCCCACTCGCCCGATGATTCTCCAACACTGGCATAGGTAACGTGTGGATCTGATTCCACCACACCTAAAGTAAGGCGGATGACGCATACCTGTGGAAGATGGTGTCGCGGCTGTCTCGGTCGGCTTGCCGAGGTTCAGCACCTGAAAGCGATGGAGAACTGCCTCCTCGTGTGATTCAAACCCAGCAAGATAGCCTCGGTTTTCTGGGTTCTCGTAGTAGGGGCGTTGTTTGTTGGGGGGTCGGGCACGACGAGGAATGGTGGTAAACTTTTCCGGCTTGAGAAGAGCCCGCAGGCCGACACGGTCGTAGTAAGCGCAGCTCACGATGCCGCCTGCCTTCTCAATCGCCTCAATGGCCGACTTGGAGGCGCGGCTGACCTCGATGCGCACAGGCAGGTCAAAATCTGCTGACCCCTGCTCCAACAGAACAACACCAGCAACGACACGAGAAGAGTCAGAACCAAGACAAGACCAGGCCAACAAGCTGAAGGGACACCCAAAAAAAAAAAAAGCCATGGGAAGACATCATGGTCAAATTGACCAGGAAACCGAGACACACCTCGCCCAAAAGCTTGACGCCGTTTTGAATCTTATCGATAGCGCCGCTCTTCCACAGTGTGTGCATATCAATGGGCTGGCTCGCATCAATCTTGCCGCGGGCGATAAAGTCTTTGAGCTTGCTCAAATTGATGGTTTGATACTCCACAGAAAACCTGTCAATGACGACGCAATGATGTGTGGCGAGCACGAAATGCAAAAGCATTCAGTTGAGACCAGCGCTTTTGAAGTTGCCTCAGCAGACAGCAAGGCTATGTCTCCGCGCCAGCCCCCTTCATTCAAACAAGCGAAAGAGCGCGCGCGCGCGTATGCGCATGCCTCCGGCGCGTCCTCGCTTCTGCTGTCGTGGCGAAACAGCCCGTAGGCTGGCCACTGTTGGGCAAGCCGGCTTGACGCGCCCTTGGGAGGCTCACTTACGGATTTTTGAAGCCATGTTTGGGCTGGCGGCGATAAAAGGGGGTCTGACCACCCTCAAAACCCAGGCGCACGGTACCGTTGTGCTGACCATAACCTTTGTGACCCCGACCGGCGGTTTTACCACGTCGTGACGACCGGCCACGACCCACCCGGATCGCCTGTGCGCACAAGGGGGTGACTGTAACTGGCCAATTCACACACTCACACACACACACACACACAAAAGGAAAAAATAGAAAGAACGAAAGCAAGACAACACCCCAAAGCTTTTGCACCAGGTCTAACGTACCTGCTTGGTGGCCCCGGGCAGGTTCTTGAGGGTGTGCAGCTTGATACGCACGCCGACCTCGGCCATCTCGAACGGACACCGAGAAGAAAAAAAGAAAAGAGAGAGAGAGAGAGAGAGAGAGAGAGAGAGAGCGCAACTCGTGTCCTTGGGATATTCTCGATCCTAAACTTTAAGTTCCTTAAAATAAACTCGCTCGGGGCACTTAAGTGTAGCTTCTGTGGCACTTGTCCTACACACTCTGACAAACTTGAAGACCTCACCAACTTGATATCAGCTCAAGGAGATTTATGGCTTGAAAATAATACAAAATGTGCTGAAGCGGCCAGACAAAGGCAAAGGCCTCAAGGGCGCCTGCATCGCCGGCTGCTTCATTTCTCGATTGTCTGGCTCACGTTCGGCGGTGCAGTGCGGGGGTGCTTTGTTCACGGTCTCGGTCTCAACGTTGGTGATTGGTGGTTGCTGTTGTTGCGAGGAGACACAAGTCTGTTTGCTTCATCTTTATCATGCTTGGGTTCGGTGCCAAGGGCGGTGAAGGCCGCTGCTTCCGCTTCTGGAATGAGTTTGTGACCTGCGTTCAGGTATGCGCGCTCGCTCAATTTGGATCAAGATTTGCCGCTGCTGTCGCCTGCACGGGTTGTCAGGCAATCGAGATGTCCTCTCATGTGTATTGTGCTCTCTTCAGGCCCAGGGCGTTGAGTCGGCCGACTGCTTCAAGGCGCGTCAGGACTACAAGGAGTGCCTGCACCATCGCAAAGAGGTTTGTTGCCCGCTCTCCCTCTTTGCTCGCGTACACGGGTCAGGATGTTTTGCGGAAACGGCTCTTTGTCCCGGGGCTGGTTGTCACGCTCCTACCCTGTGCCCTCTCTTGGCAGTACACCCACATGTCCAAGGTGATGCAGGAGTTTAAGAAGCAGAGCAAGGATGGCACTCTCGACCCCGAGGTCCAGAGGTTACTGACAACCGACCTGAAGTACCAGCAATAAGACAGCTCTTAGGTCCCTGTACGCTTCACACCTCTTCAATTTGAGCCAGCTCCTCTCCTACCGAGTTTCCTCTATCCCCCGTATATCTGTGCGCTGGCCTGCTATCCCGACGTCTACCGCCTTACCGCCGCTTTTTTTGGAGCAAGCGGCTCCGGTGCACCATTGGTTTTGGTGGCTTTAGCTCTCCGCTCCTCACGATGTTCCCACTCTCCTTTTTTCTGTCCTTTTGAAATTTTAACAAACGAACGAGCAAATCATCACGCTGCTCCCCGATGTTCGCGCCTCCCAACACCGCCGCTTCCCTCCTCCTTGACCAGCGCTCCACGGCACTCTGACACTTGGTACCCTCTACACGATCTGACATTTCGACCAGTACCACAATGGGGGTTGTTGACAATTAGACTAGCACACACACACTCTCTCTCTCTCTCTGCATCGACACGATCGCGCCCCCGCCCTTCCCGGGTGACTGCCGCCAACACCCTGCCCGCAGTCTCGGCCTGGCCCTGGGTTTAGCCCTGACCTATTCATGTGGTTGGATCTTGCTGGATCGGGCAGGTGGGGTCGGCTTCAGTGGCTTCACCACACCAATCCATGCACGCACGCCTCCCAGCACCCATCAATGTCCCATTCAGCCAAGCGCTTGTATCCACAAGGCTTGATCCCTCGCGCCTGCACTATCCTGCTAGCACGCGCACACACCTCATAAAATCCCACATGCCCTGCATCTAAACGAACAACTATCAAGTGCGCAGAGGCCGCTCCTGTTCAGATGGAGCAGCGCCGCTTGCTCTTCGCTCTGCTAAGCCTTCTATGGCTCCTAGAAGCAGCGGGTGGGTGTGGTCTATGATGGATCTCAAGCCCCTGCTTCATGCCCCGCCTGGGTGCGACTGACCTGCCCTCTATCTTGCCGCCACATCAACAGGCAACGCATGCAGCCCCAGCCTTTGTGCTGATGACGCCGATCAGGTTTGCCTGCAGCTGGTGGCGGGCAATGCCTCATCGTGCCTTTGCGCCGCCAGCTACAGCAACGCCAGTGGTGAGACGATCTCCACCCGGTTTGATCCCCGTTTTAGTTCATCGTCGTGTGAAACCCACATGCAGCACTCGATCTCAGCCCTCTCTCTTGCTGCTGGCTTGCTCCCCATCCTGCCCAGTTGAGTCGCCCGGATGCCGACTCGTCACTGATTGCGCATCAGGTGGTCATCTCATCTGCGCTGAGCGTGGAACAGAGTGCGCTGATGACAGCGGCGATGAGGATGATGCAAAGTCAGGTACACATGCGAAATGGACCTGTGCAAGCTCAGGTGTGCCGCGCCTCCAGTTCGCACCACTCCATATCATGTAAATGAGTGCCTTCAAGCATGCTCAAGCACCACCTTTTGGCCCCGCCCCATGGGGTTGCGATATCACATCTACCCGATAGATGCAAGCAACTATACGCCCATCCTGGTGGGCGTGGGCGTAGTCGCCCTCTGTCTGCTTCTAGTTCTTTTGTTCATCATTCTCCACCGCCGACCCCGCGCCACCCCATCATCCCAACGACGAGCCCGCCAAGATGCCCAGGTTTGGTCGCCTGGTTGCTTTTTACCATTCCACACACGTGCCATCAACCAGTGCTGACTCATCCGTTCCCCGTGCCCGCGACGACTACAGAATGATTTTGACAACGACTGGCAAGCCTGGCCCTCCACGCCCAAACTCAAGCGTGCCACTTCACAGCGCACCAGCTGTACTTGGTTGCTCCCCCAAGGTATTGTGCCGGCCAACCTCGCTATTGAAGTTCAGTGTGGGGCAGGATTCTCACCCGTAACGACTGTGTTCTGCCTGGTATAACAGAGAGATCGCCAATGACCGAAGGTTTGGACAACACCGTAACCACTGAATTGACTGTAGCTGAGGAGGAGGGGACTCCGTTTTTTGATGGGAATGATCAGCCGCATCTGGGCCGTGAGGGTCGTAGCGAGAATCCCCTGGCCCGAATCATGCTCAATTGGAGCAGCCATGAGCAGAAGCCAACAAACATACCTGGCCCCCTTGACACTATCAGCCGCTCCAGCTTCAGTGTTTCATTGTGTGGAGATGATGACGCGCAAGTGGGCAATGATGTGGATGCCCATGCCCTGTGGCTGGACAGCATCAGCCAAACCAGCCTGCCCCTCGCCACCCTTGAGCCCCCCGTAGCCGACCAGACCGATCTAGACTTTGACATTGACATTGATGCAGTCGACTCGGAGGATGAGCTCTTGATGCTCGAGGCTCGCCGCGAGCTGGGAGAGCTGACGGTCCGACTTCAACAACAAGCCCAGCAAGTTCCCATGCCGACAACCTTCAACCCCATGGCTAGCGGCTTTCATCCTTTTGCTATAGCCTCTCCCTTGGCAGACAACCCATCTCGATCCCGACCCCGACCGCCACCTGGAGAAACCATAACAGTCTTTGGCAACACCTTCACGTGGCTTTAGTCCTTTCCAGACTCCCAAGAATCTGGTTCGCCAGCAATGGTCGGGCGACTCGTGCTGACTCGATTTCCGTCTTTTCTCCCCAACTTCAAGGAGGAGTTGCTTCCAGTTTTACGCGAAATTAAATTTTTTTTTTTACGTCTTGATTATTTTTACTTCTCCGATTTCTGGCCCATTGCACAAGCAACTGCAGGTCGTCGAGGGAGGTAGAGCAAAGTGGCGATTTCACACAAAGCTAGTCGCAGGTGCGAAACAGCCCCAATACAAATCAATCAGAAAAAGGAAATGTTGTTCGGATTTTGATTTGAGTATTCTTTCTTTTCTTGTTAAAATTCAACAAAGCACGTTCGCGTCTAATCCGTGCCCCGTTCTCCCACGCACTTGGACACGCCGCCTCAGCACATACGCCGCGGAGCCTGACAAAGAACAACCCGTTTTTTACAGCAAAAAGGACAGCAAGGTCTATATGGCACCATTCTTTTCCCCAAGCGCGAGCCTTGTTGGTATGAACACAATGATCCGATTCGACAGAGGCGAAACGAAAACACTTGACATCTCGATTTCAATCAGAACGGGCCCAGGTAGGACGCTTGTGGCCAGGATACAAAAAGTTAATTCTCCGACCCACCGTCTGTGCCAACAGCCGGCACCACCGCGTTGTAATGTGCACCCAGGCTGAACTGGTGTCGGTGATAGCTGTCCATAATAAAGGCAGTTTGGTGTTCATGAGGTACTTTCAGGTTCCCAACCCAGGGTACAGCTCCCACAGACGCACCTCAACAAAATCGGGCTCTGCCCGTCCTTTGCGTCGCCAATCTCCTGAGGCTGACCTGGCACTTGAAAAACCTACGGCAAGGTGGTAACCGACACAAGGTGCAACAAACATCAGGGAATGTGTTATCAAGTGCGCCTTCTTGTGCCAATTTCGTGTTTCGCTATGTCGTTGCTTCATACCTTGATCGGGCGCTTCAACAAGCGAGACAAGGCCAAGAGCTAGAGCAGGACAGCAGACGTGTTTTTTAAGGGCACCGGGGCACAAGACTCGTGACATCCATTTGAAAACAAAGAGGAGTGTCGTAGTCCAGTATATCATGTATGTACATGCATGATATACTGGACTACGACAACAGCGGTAGACCTACTGCTTACCTCACAGTGGCCACCCCACTTGCCCGGTTGTGCCATTGCGTCACAGTAAGAAGCATATTCGTCTAGGATCGGCTGCCGAGGTGAGAGAAAGCACTCCAACAGGCAACCGGCCAAGGAGACAGCGGCAAGAGGCATGTGGGTGCACATATACACACCGTCATCTAGCACGTTGCCCTCTTCGTTGGTCAAAAAAGGCTGAAAGTCAGCCTTGTTTTCCCGCATCAAGGAGGCCATGTGCTCACGCAACACCTGGGGGTCCTGTTCTTGCCAACAGAGGGAGAAAGTTTTGTCACAAAGTCGAGCATACCATGGCTGTGCTAGTCCACATCACAAGTCACAGGAGCCAAGCAGCACAATGTGCACCCACCTCTTGGTCGGCGGCGTGCGTGACGGCGCGAAACATGCTGGGATTCGTAAGATTCGACATGGATCACCGGGCGTGAGCACTCACCAGAGCACCAAGTGCCAGGGGCAGTTTCTCTGGGTGCCAAGATGCATGCTGCAAAACAAACCAGTTTCCATCGGGCCGGACTGGCAAGACACAGAGCGATAACGGTCGAAGCAGTTCGGCCAAAGCAGCATCCTCCATCTGGACAATCACAAGGTGTCAGGCGTTGTGACCCGGTGGCGCTGAGTGGTGAGTGGTGCCAACACGGCGGAGGTAAAACTTACTTCTGCACGGGTTGTACCAGGGGCCGCTTCACCGTCCTGAATCCGCTTGGCCCGCTCCCGTTCCTCCTGCTCCTTCTTCTCGCGTCGCCGTTGGGCCTTGGATTTTTTTCCCCCGTCATCATTGGCATCTTGAACTGAAAGCAACAGGCCGGTTACAGAAGCCCATTGCATGAGGCTATACGGGCATTGCTCCATATTGCTGTGGAAGGCCACGGTCACGCACCAACTGTCGTAGGGTCTGCTTCCCTTGAGGTAGAGGCTTCGACCGGTGTTGTCCCGTCTGCCGGCGCGTCGGAGCCACCGCCCAACAGAAAGTCGGCAATCTCAGCCTGCTGGCGATCATTCAAATCACCCTCAAGTTTGCTGATTTGGGCATCAACCTAAGGTTCGACAGCCATGTGCATGACAAGTTGGCCACGAGCGCGACCGCCCACTTGTGCACATGGCATGACAATGCAGGCCAAGGCACGCGTCGCGAAAAGCAATGACCAACCTCTTTTTTCTTCTTCTTGTCCCCCTTGGGCACGGACTTTTTGAGTGCCATGACTTGGCTTTGGAGCTCTTTCTTCTCCCGGCGATGCCGGCTCTCTAGCTCATCCATGCTGCACGGTTGGGAAGGCTCCTGCGCTGCGATGCGTTGCGAAAAATGATTACAAAAAAAAAAAAAAAAAAAACAGGTGGAGAAATCATAAAACTTTTTTTCTTGAAACCTGATCTCTGCCTTTGAATCCGATTGATTAATTGACAGTGGGTGGATGTGCGCAACGTGGGATTATGTGGTGTCGGACACAAAAGTCAGTCATCAATGGATTTCAATGATAGAATATAGGTTGGCAAGGAGGCGAATGGATCCCGGGCTAAGTCAACGCTCAAGGGTGAGGCGATCCGCAGGCGGCACAAGTGCTGCGGCTCGCGTCGTTGAGCAACGTGCAGACCTGGCACGACCATTGGGAGGCGCTGGCCGCAGATGATTGTGGCCCGGCATGGACTGCGAGTCAAATCAACCAATCAAACAAACGCAAAGGAGAGAGGGCATGAGATTCTGGGACTACAAGGATATCCCACGGCTGCCTTGGTTTGCCAACAACCGAAGAACGAAGAAAGGTGCAAAGTCGGTTCAAGCCTGTAGGTCGCACCTGACTCAGAGGCGAGCATCTTGATGGTTTGCCAGTGTGGGTTGTTGTCAGCCCACTGCTGCACGACGGCCGAGTCGCGAGTGGCCATGGCTTGAGCCAACGGAATCAAAGAGTCCTGGTGCGAGAAAATTAAAAAAGCGGGGTATCGAGGTGGGGCAGGACGTGTCACATGCATGATTGCACAGGCGACTGGCACAAGCGGGCAATGGCAATGGGGGCATACCTGGAGCTCATTACACATGGAGTCCGTGGCCAGAAAGAAGAGCAAGTGAAAGTCACGTAGCTGTCAACGCGCGGACGGCAACAGGCAAGCCAAGCATGCGAATATCGTTAGAACCCCCCGTATGATGGGACAGTGTGGCTGAAAAAGATGATCATGCAAACCCAAAGTTACAGTGCAGCCTTGGTGATGCCACGTTTTAAAACCAAGGTAAAACCCTTGCTCACAGTCGTGAAGGAGAGCAACCAAAACGAGAACACACGATTCAAACATGACCAAAAAACACTCTTGAACGGACCAGATTACCGTCACGGGCGCCGCCCGCGGCAAAATACCGCCCAAGTGCTTGCATGTTTTGACCCTCGCCGATGGCTTCACGATGCTCAATCGGAAAAGGGGCCGAAGGATTGTTGACAAAGGTCCCTTGGCCAGTACCCGCACCGGCCTCCATGTCCACGAATAGGTATTCGACGGGAAAGACAGGGTTGGCTGGTGTCTTAATCTGGTTGCCGTATTTATCCTTCTCCACGTAAAAGATATCTACCATTGTAAGCCATGAAAACCCAATCCATGAAAACCCAAATCAAACACGAACAAGAACAGAAAAGACAGCAGGACACACGTGTATCCGGTGGCAGCAGCCTTGCTGCTCCACGGGCTCACAGGTTCAGGGTGACACGAACCTGGTACATAAACTTCATCTGTACGCGGCTTGACAGCCATCATGTCAGCCCGGTCTGTCGGGCGCAGAATGTCATCTATATGTCGATATGGGTGGGTAAGCCATGTCAGCTGGAGGCACAGGGACGCAGGAGAGGGCAGGTCGTGGACACGATGGCTCGAGCTTGTATGGTGCGGCACCTGACTGCCTAACTCATTGGGGCATACATCAACACGCACCTCGGGTCAAGGCCATGGCTTGTGTGGAGACCTGGTAGGCCTTTGGCGAAATCATATTGGTGTCGTCGCCGGAAACAACAACAGTCACAAACTTGGAGCCGTGAAAGCCCGTGTCGTTGTAGCGTAGCGGCACAGGGTTGGGATACGATTGCTGAAACCTACACCCACAAAAAAAAGTTCAGACCGTGAATGTTGCAGATGACAAACAAGGTATGGTAGTTGAATCACACTTCAAGCAAGGCATGGCTCACATGGCTGCGGTCAAAATTTCAGGGGCTGTCAACACGGTTGTGTCGTCATCGGGCTCATGTGTCACGTAGCGTTTGTGCTTGACGGTACCAGCAGCCAAGTCCTCGGCTTCGAGGTCCGTGAAAATCCAGCCGACGCGCTGCAGTCCCAGGGCAGCGGCCATCTGCTCGACCAGCATTTGGTGTTCGTCATCTTGCAGTTCTAGTCCATCTGCAGTGCCCACCTAGACAACGTGAACAAACAAACAACAACAACAACAACGACGACGACGATGACGACACACACACAAAGAACAAGAAACAAGAAACAAAACCAGAGGAACATGAGAAGAGGGGGGGGATGGATACGAGAACATTATCACATTGCGAGACAGAGGAGCATCACGGAGCGAGCGAGCGAGGAGGCCGGTACCCATAACAAACCTGTGGCGGTTCGTAGATGGCAGCTACGACAGCTTGGATACCAAGCGGCACTTGTTCATACGGCGCATACCGACCATACAGGTAGCCAACCCGTTGGGCGCCGGTTTTGCGATAAGGCTCCAGGAAGCGATTGAGGATGTCGGGTGTTTCAAACTGAACATAATCGACATGGCGGTATTCCTTATTACCAGCAACGCCCATGGACGTGCATTGGGTAGTCAAATCACCACACAAATAATCCAAAGCGGCGAGATGTGAGTAGACAGTATGTAATTCAAGCCAAAAGCGCGAGAAAGGCTATATAAGTACCTGTCGCTGCAGGGTGACAGCACTCGGTTGACACTTGCTGCAGATGCCCCGCGGGTAAGGTGGGTGGTCTTTGCAGGGCTTGAGCGTGCATTGCAGGTCCTCAAGCTTGCTAAGGCGTCCCCTATGGGTGAATGGGAGAACGAATGGAGGGCCAAGGCAAGGGTGGGTCAGTGTCTGTTTCTCAGGGTTGTGACGCCTGCGTGCAGGTCGAGCGGGGTCATGCAAGGCGTTTGCAAGGTCGCACAGGGACGTACTTGTCGGCCCCACTGTCGAGGCGACGAAGAAAGCTGTGGAAGGACAAGAATTTGATGGGTGGGTCGCGACCCTGGAGAACCTGCGGGTCGAAGGGCTCCAGCGGCGCACAGTGGATGCATTGTCCCCCGGGGCCGTGGTGACACCTAGCAGTCGTGGTTGAACCGCGGCAGGTAACAGCATGTTGTACCGGTCAGGTTGCGGGGGGTGGACAGGGGTCGGGGGAGGTGGGTTTGAGGGTTGTTCATGGTCCAGGGGCAGGACAAACATGTGCGAATCGAGTGACCGGGGAACTTGGCCTTTTTCCTTGAAGAGGTGACGGTCAACCTCATCAAGGGTTGGGGCCACGGCCTCAGCGCCCTGCTCGTTGGCGCCTTGTTCTACACACCAGTCCGGAAGGCAGAGTTCAGATCAGGGCTCAAGAGTTGAATGGACGTGCGCACACCGTTCCTGTCTGGCGCTTTCCAGGACGAGGCGGAGTTTGTCGACTTTTCTGTTTGATGATTGCCATGAAACAATTGACCGCAGAAACGACAAAGATGGCAAGAGAAACGGCAACAGTCAGGTTACAGAGCAAAGCGTGGGGTCGGGGCTAGCCTGGCGTGAAGAAGCAAAAACTGACCTGAGGTTGGTGTCCAAGAGGGTGGCGTCCAGGCCGTACGTCGGTAGAAGACTGCGTTGATCCTCAGTCACCAGCTGAAACGATTCGTTGACGCCAACCTCCTGAGCTACCTGGTGACAAGAACCAAGGGTGGTTGCAAGCAAAGAAAGGTCGGCACAAAAAGTCAGCTGCATCCGGGGTTCGGGACAAACGATTGGGGTGGCGGGTCCCGCAGATACCTTGCTCAGGAGGTCAGCAATGGTGGCGCTGGTTTCCACCTGAATGCGCTTCATGCCTTGCGGCGTCTGGACGCGCAGCATCAACATCTAGATCGGACATTGAATGCATATTCAGATTTAGCGGCATGGCGAGCTGATCAGGCGAGGCAGCGAGCAACCACGTACAACGTCGATTGGAGCGGAAGGTCGCGGCGACTTGGCTGTGGGCTCCAAGGTGGCGCGCGAGTCGCAGCGTGTGCGTGTACGCAGCGGTCTGTATCAGTCCACTGGTCCCCGGGTCGACTGGTCACGCGTTTCTTGTCAAGCCCAGAGGGCTGTCCGTCCGTCTATTCGTTCGCCCGTTCGCCTGTCCGTCGACCGCGAATGCAGTGTGTGTGTCTGTGTAGCAAATTGGCAAATATCTCTCTTTGACTACGAACATCCGGATGTATTGTTGTTGAAGTGATTCGTTGTGACACTGGAGTCCAACTATCATGCTTGGATTGCGGCTTGCATTTGACGTCCATGTCTCAGCACCAGGTTTCATGGGCACCCAATGGTCCTTATCAGCTGGAGGGCCAGTGGATCGAGTCCACTGCCCTTTGAGACGCTGTCTTAGGATGCGTCGACGGCGCTGCCACTACCTGACGTGGCTTGGTCCAAACCGGGCCACTGGTCTCAACAGGAGACTTGGAGACTCGGCGGCGAATGTACCTTAATATGTTGTTCAGCGGGATAGTTCGGTCACCTCCTTGAAAGTAACATATGTATTCCCTTTTTGTAACAACATATTGCTCTTGGGATTGAGGCAGGTGCGATTAATTGGCAGTCAGTATTTCGGGTCGTGCTCGGCCATTCTGTGTGAAGTACGTTTCAAATCAAGCACAGCAGAAGCGCTAAATTTTTGTGGATCAAACGAGGGTGCTCTTGTGTTCATACGCTTCCTGTGGATGCCGTAGCAGCCCAAAGACCAGAAAATTAGTTATTCTGAAATAAATCCCATTTCTTTTCCTTACAAAACTAACTTAGTTTTGATTCTCTAGGGCTACATGGCTCCGATTGGTATGTCAAATGGCAGCGCCATAAGACGAGTCAGCGAAGCAATGAGACAACTTGGTGGGTAGAGGCAGATGGACAAGACAAGTTCTGATTGATCAATGGTCATTCAAGGTTTATTTCGATTGACAAACGCCCGGGACGATTTTTTTTCCAAACACTTAGTAAGCAAGCTGTTTCCTTATTGGGTGGACTTAGACGATTTTCTCTTCTTGGGATGTGGTTGCCACTGCGCCACTCGTGCAAGGTGTGTTCGACGTGGAGACCGAGTTTGGACGATTGATGGGGAAGGGCTACGGTCCGCAGCGGCGCTTGAGGCTTCTCGTGTTCGCGCCTCGGTACTTGCATGTGATGTCTCTGATGCCGCCGTAGACGGCGTGGTGCACGGTGGACTTGTCACCTGAATGCAATGATGAAGACGAGGAATACAGATGAGAGTAGAGCCAACGAAGATGGAAGTACAAATGAGAATGAAGCGCACGATTCTCTCAGATACTCGTCGTGATCGCACGGAGCTACGCAGAGACCGGGAAGACGTACCAAGTGGCTGACATCGCCTCCAAAAGGCACACGGCTCAAGAGCTCCTGTTTTTTGCGCTGCCTTGCCGCCGTGCGACTCAAGGGGCTTTGACGCTTGGTGTTCTGCGCGTGGTGCGTTTCCGTGGGACCGAGCAAAAGACCGCTGCTTAGATTGGTAGTCAAGTCGGGATTGGGCGTCTTTGCTATGGCATCAGCATCTGGACAGTTGAAGGCGTTGGTGTTGGTTTGCAGCAAGGTCACGCGGGCATCGGTGGATGACGCGATTGAAGCGGCAATGTCTGAGGGAGGGACGACTGAAGCAGAGGCGACTGGAACAGGGTTGACTGAGGCAGGTGCAGTGGAGGTAAAAGTGGCGAGGGCAAGGTTGGAGGTTGTCCCAGCGGCCGGCGGTTCCGGCACGGCCACAGCAGTCTGGGTGGTACTGGCTGAGAGGGCGGCAAAAAAATTATTGGCAGAGTCTTCTCCTGCCTCGAGCTCTTCACGCGCCAAAGGCTGCACCAGGGTCTGCGCAGCCGAATCAGCTCCTTCGCCGCCGTTGGGCGAGTGTTCCTGATGGGGAGGATCGATAGGGCAAAAGGGCGCAAACTCATCATAGTCGTCAACGCTATCGTCGACATCGCTATCGTCGTCAACGCATCGTCGACATCGC